>NW_006786541.1:2729282-2732857 GCF_000442215.2 Lipotes vexillifer
AGTGGTCTGAAGTTGTCTCTCTCTCTCTGTGGTATTTCCTGTTTATCGTAACTTGGAGCATTTGTATTGGACCTGCTTGTGTTTGTTTTAAGTGATCTTTGGCTTTCAAGTGTTTGTAGAACACAAAGTATTCTTAACCTGGGATATTATAATGGGTGTCATAGTAATAAATTTTTATCATATGGATTTTTCTATCAGTGTTTCGATAAATACCAAATTTCTATCAATAGGAAGCGGTAATCTTATTCTAGTTACTCTTCAGAGTCAAAGAGATATATAGGTATTGAGGTTTTGCCACAGCAAAGCAATTTTTGGTTAAATGTTAGAATTTTCTAAACTATAAGAAATATTTGAAAAAGAGCAGTGGGGAGGGTCCCTGGGTGCTGATGGCTACCGAGCAAATTGCTTATTAGCAGGGTAGTAACATAATGTTAGAAGAGAAAGAGGGTGAAGAATAGATTTCCTTCCTAACACTATTTCAGTCTTCTGTCTCTCTGTATTGCCAACAGTAAGCAGAGTACCTAGAGCATGGGAGTCATTCACCAAACGTTTTGGGATGGCTGACTTTTAGGAAAAGGAAAACTACCCTAAACTTCAGGTATTTCTTTTACTGAGACCATGTCTGTGTGACTGAATGAAAAGTGAAAATTCCAGTCATCACCGGGTTGTTAAATATTTAGGCTGCCGAACCATTTATTTGATTGATGTTTATACGTTTGGAATTGACTGACCGCTTTGGCTCTAGCTAGGCACTGCATGAGTCATATGCTATAGTTCTTGTCAGTCTGTGGCTGCGTTTCCATGTATAACCAGTTGACTTATGTTGGTCACATCAGGCACAAACATAAAGCATGACAGTCTAATAATTGGTGCTTTGGGTCTTTTCTGGCTGGAATGATCTTGGCCATTCTGGTTTTAATGACACTGACTACACTCAATCATTGAATAGCATAGGCCAGTTTCCTACCCCGAAAAGATCTTAAAATACAAAGTAAAATAGAACTGTCCAGTGAATGTGGGTTCATCTCAATAAATGCAATTCTAGAACATCATGGAGAAGGACTCACCACTGAGAGAAGGTGGGCGAAGTTGGGATAAAGTAGGACACGAATAATATATTTTTTAGATTTCTCGTTATAAGGGACAGACTTGAAGGTGGTCCCCATAATCTCTATGTCCTGGTGTTTATGCCTTTATATAATCCCTACTCCTTGTGTATAGGCAGTAGAATATGGCAAAGGTGATGGGCTAGCACGCCTGGGATTACATTATGTTATGTAAGGCTCTGTCTTGCTAGCAGAATTGCTCTTGGGTCTTGCTCTCCTTGATGGCTTTGAAGAAGCAAGATGCCATGAGTCCTGTGACCAGAGGCACATGAATTCTGCCAACAACCTGAGCGAGCCTGGAAGCAGATCCTTTCCCAAGCCAAGCTTGCAGAGGAGAGCCCAGGCCTTGATCATAGCCTCGCAGAGGCCCTGCTAATCTGTGTCCGAACATTGTCTGTGAGATGATAAACATGTGTTTTAAGCTGTTGGTGGTAGTTTGTTATGCTACATACAAAATGTATACACTACTCATTGTTCTTATGTAAAATGTTGACTGTGGTGTTGGTGTTCAAGATACATACCGAAGAAACAGCTAGAAAATGTCCTAACATGCTAGCTCCTGTGGATCAGCACACAGAAATACTGAATACTGACTTGTGCGAGGCAGCAAGAAGAATAAAGAATAGAAATGGAGTCTACATTCCTATTGTCAAGTCTAATCATTTGTCTATTTGAATTATTATTAAATAGGACATTTGCGTTTTAAGAAAATAGAAGTATGGTTGAATTCCCACACACACGGTTACACTTAGGATTTGAATTTACGGTCAGTGTGGTAAATACTGTTTGCCCACCATGGTTCCTCCCTCTCTATCCTTGTCTGGCTTCCCTGTGGGTGGAGTATATTTCCCTGACCTGTTGATGTTGAGCTCAGCCATTAGACTTGCTTTGGCTAATGGGACACAGTAAAAGCAATAGTGTACCAGTTCTAAACTAAGGCTTAGGAGGTTTGGCAAATGTCTGATAGCAATTTTGTGCTCCTGTTCTATCCCACGAGAAAAGCACACCCCTAGTAGCGACCGCTTTTTAGCCTGGGTTTCTGAATTAGAAGCACCTGGGACACGCCTGCATTTGACCTACTGCTTGAAGTCAAATGGTCCCAGACCATCCAGAGACACATCAACGAGAAGTAAATGATGGTTGTTATATGTGTCTGAGATTTGGAGACTGTTTGCTCTGCAGCCTTATTGCAACAATATCTGAATAATCCGGAACGCAAAAACTCATTCATATTAGATTGTAAGTGAAAGTAGCACAGTTTTTGCCCCTCACTTTTAAGTGTAAGTAGATAAATTTGTTAATTGTTCCTCCCTACTACAGTAGTATATTGGGTCTTTATAGGGCAGGACCTTTTCGAGCAGTGTTTCCAAACTCATGTCCCGTTGAATACCAGTGTTATTTACGATGTTTACTGGTGTTTTGTGAAACAAGGATTCTATATTCATGGAAGTTAAAAGACTGATAATGTTTATTAGAGCTAAGAAATTCTGTCTTGATAAAAGGACTCCTACTAAATGTAATTTAACCCAGTATTGTCCAATCTCATTTGACCATGGAAATTTCCCTAAATATTTAACAACCGGATGATGACTGGAATTTTCACTTTTCATTCAGTCACACAGACATGGTCTCAGTAAAAGAAATACCTGAAGTTTAGGGTAGTTTTCCTTTTCCTAAAAGTCAGCCATCCCAAAACATTTGGTGAATGACTCCCACGCTCTAGGTACTCTGCTTACTGTCGGCAGTAGAGAGACAGAAGACTGAAATAGTGTTAGGAAGGAAATCTATTCTTCACCCTCTTTCACTTCTAACATTATGTTACCTGCCCTGCTAATAAGCAATTTGCTCGGTAGCCATCAGCACCCAGGACCCTCCCCACTGCTCCTTTTCAAATATTTCTTATAGTTTAGAAAACCGTAATATTTAACCAAAAATTGCTTTGCTGTGGCAAAACCTCAGTACCAGTATATCTCTTTGAAGAGTAACTAGAATGAGATTACCGCTTTCTATTGATAGAAATTTGGTATTTATTAAAACGCTGATTGATAGAAAAGTTCATATGATAACAATTTATAATACTATGATACATTATAATATCCTAGGTTAGGAATACTTTGCATTCCTACCATATATAAAATAAACAACAAGGATTTGCTGTACAGCATAGCAAGATATTTAGTATCTTGTGACAACCTTTAATGGAACAGAATCTGAAAAACAGAATATAATATATACATATTTATGTATAACCAAATCACTTTGCTGTGTACCTGAAACTAACACAGTATTGTAAATCAACTATACTTCAATAAAAATAAAAAAGAAAGAATATTTTGTGTTCTACAAACATTTGAAAGCCAAAGATGACCTAAACACAGACAGATCCAATACAAATGCTCCAAGTTATGATAAACAGGAAATGCCACGTGGAGAGGGAAAACCTTGGGCCGTTTGGCCCTTTCTTTCCCT
>NW_006786541.1:2732934-2742092 GCF_000442215.2 Lipotes vexillifer
CGTTGCGGAGCACAGGCTTCGGACGCGCAGGCCCAGCGGCCATGGCCCACGGGCCCAGACGCTCCGCGGCATGTGGGATCCTCCCGGACCGGGGCACGAACCCGTGTCCCCTGCATCGGCAGGCGGACTCTCAACCACTGCGCCACCAGGGAAGCCCCCCTGTACTCTTTCTGGAAGTAATTTTATACGTTCCCATGGCTTTTATATACTAAATCCTTAGAGAGAGAATGGATAACTTACTTTAATAATCATTTATCATAAGCTTGGTATGGGGGTAGGGAATAAACTCTTGACAAATAACAAGGGGGGATCAGTCCTACTTGCTCAAGTTATAAGGTGGTTATTTGCATCCTATGAATGATCGATTCCAATCTAATACAGAATGACTTGATATTTGGCCCACATTGATCTCAAACTGCTGATTCGGAGGTCTGACATATTTGCAAGTCCAGAGGATCACTTGGCAGAAGTCCATATAATGTGCTGTTCAGACGTATGGAGTTAAAGGTGTTATCTGCTGTGACTGAATTTGCTGTGGGATGAATGTTCTTTCTAATTTATGGCTTGAAGGAGGGATCTTTACTGCTTATAAGCAGCATTAAAAATGAACAAATACAGTACAACATGAAAAAACTTTTAAAACATTCCTCAGATACATCAAACCCCACATTGGGGATGGGAAGTGATTTCTTGCACTTCATCAGGCTATTTCTTCAAACTATGGTTGACAATTCCTGATAGTCTAATATAGTATCTGCCTCTTGAAGATACTCAGTTGTCAAAAAGAAATTAAACTGGAGGCCATAGTTTGAATATACCCCTAGTCCAAACACTCATAGTTGCGTAACCAAAATATAAAACTGCCCTGATTTCCCTGAAATGCTGTCTTTGGCCTTAACAAAAATTAAGCATTCTTCATGCCAGTGGGACCTCGCAGCTTTCTAGCTAATCAGCTACAAACAAGTAAGCTTATGTAATGAAAAGGAATGTAAGTGTCTGATAACAAATAGAAAGCAATGTACTTACTCATTCATACTTTATCATCTGAGCTCTTAGTACTGAGTGCCAAGAACTAACAGTTTATTTCTTGTTCCGTGAAATAGTCTAATCAAGTAAGGCTCGCTGAATTTCTTTTGACATAGTTTCCTTTAATGAGAGTTCTGATTCCTTCATTTCCAGCATTTGGGAGCTGGGTCTGTGCTTTGAGAAGGGAACGGCAAGGCCGTTCTAGGGCAGGTGGCAATGACTGGAGAAGCCAAGGGGATAACTGCCTTAAAAATGGTTGTGATGGAGGAATGAGATTAGCATATTAATTAGGGTCTTCATATCCAGTAATGATCTCATTTGCTTATACAAACAGATGACAACAATATTTGGAGAAATATCTTAATCCCTTTTCTGTTTGTTTATGAGTGAATTTTGGTAAAACGCCAGGATGTTTATTCCAGAGCTTTGGAAACTAAAGCCAGACGTTCTGTTTCCAGTCTCTGTGCCTGGTTTTATGTGCTGGTCCCTTCTTGTTTGCTTGCTTTTTCTCATCTATGAAACAGGGAACTGTGACCGGGGGACTGGTTATAATGTGTCTTGATAAACCTTCGTAAAGCAGTGTGCTGTTGCGAGTAATGGGTTCCATTCATTATTAGCCCAGTTGATTTTCATTTACACTTGGCTCTAACAATTAGCTTGAGCAGGTGTGAAGGTGATGGAGGGGCTGGGACACCCAGAGGTCAGCCTCGGCTGGATGTGATAAATTAACCATTATTATCAGCAGTGAAAGTGGTTCTTTATGCTTGTCAGCAGCAAACAAAGGGACAACATATCTCACATAAACTCACTGTTCAGAGCTGGGTTTGCTAGAGGATCAGAGTTTCCTTCCAGGCCCTACAGGTAGTTGGGAGGGAGGCAAAGAACCCACAAAAGTAGAGGTGAGGGTACCTTGAAGGGATGACTTTGTTGATGGAGAGGCATATGGATATTCCAACCTGGGTTGTTTTGCAATGCTCACCCATTCTAATGTGAAGCTGGCATCAGCCTCTGTTGATGATGGGGGATCTACCTGTGCTGAAGGATTATTAGCGGGTGAAGAGTTTGTACATCAACAGAACAGACACAGGTTTTACACAGGGTATAGATAGATGCATATTTCCATATACCAATTAATAGACATTTTTGAACAATGCCTTATAATTGAGCACACTTATATTCCCTGAAAAGAGAAAGTTAATCAGCGTTCTTCAGCTCTCCATCTCTACCAGTTTTACAAGACTTCAACAGACTTAAAACTCAGAGAAAAGGCATAGTAGTGTCCATAGAAGGTAACATCAGATACATCTACTCTAGACCCAATGGAACTGAATATACTGTTTCTAAAACAGAAAGTAGTGGAGACTTACTGAGCACACCCAGAGGAGAAACAGTCAAATAATAAGGGAAGAGGCGATGGTTGGTAATATACTGAAACCCCATAGATAAAGTTAGTTTGGTTTGACAGTGTTTGGGGAACTATTCTGAACTAAATGTTTATGTGTCTCCCCTCCCACCGCCATTCATATGTTGAATCCCTAACTCTCGAGGTCACTGTATTTGGAGATGGGGCCAAAAAAAAAAAAAGTAATGAAGATTAAATGAGGTCATAAGGGTGGGGCCCTGACCCAGCAGGTTTAGTGTCCTTAAAACTGTGATACCAGAGAGCTCACTCTCGCTCTGACTCCATGCACATTGTGCTAAGGAGAGGCCATGTGAGCACAGAGCAAGGTAGTGGCTGTCTAAAAGCCAGGAAGAGAGCCTGCACCAGAAACCAAAGTTTCTAGCACCTTGATCATGGAGTGCTATCTTCCAGAAGTGTGAGAAAATAGGCTTTAAAAAGTCAGTTGTTTAAGCTGCTCAGTTTATGTTATTTTGTTATGGCAGCCTGAGCAGACTAAAACAGGGACTAAAGATCGGTTTGGAATGTTGTCCAAACCGTGGGTGGACAAACATGGGTGGATTTGGAGACCATGAATTTTGTTTTCGAATGATTAGGTTGAGCTTTTAGTGAGGAACCCCTGATGTCCGTATGTACATGTCTTTGCTCTTGGGCTGGTAAAACTGCATAGAATTTTCCAGGCTCTGCTTGGGGCTGATTGCCTGGCTACCAGGGTCCTCTAAGCTAAGCCATGTAAGGCTGGGAGGATTGTCTGTTCCATGTGTTCCCCCTGTTTCATAAATGATGTATCCACCAGCAATTGTACCGAGTAGTTTTAAGTCCAAATACCCTTTGCTTTAACCTCATCAGATAAAAAATTTTCAATCCTCTATTATTATCAATAATGAGTAATAAGAAAGGAACTAAAACAATGTCTGTAAAGAAGAACTATAAGAAAAAAAAGAAGAAAAGGTGCAGCAAAATGTATTAGCAGATGATCAACACTCACCAGAGAGATATTGTCATGAAGCAGATAAAAATTGTGAATGAACACTTTGACATCAAAAGAAAAACAAAAACAACAACGCAATGAAGCAATCACTTCTACTAACAAGTCCCACCAGGTAGAAGTGCAATATTTGAAAGAAGAGGTAGGAGGAGAAGAAATATAAACTTGTGGGACTCAGGAAAGAAGTAGAGGGAAGAAATAAACCGACACAAAAATAAAGACAAAATTGCAAGAGGTAACAAACAGTATGGAAAATACTGCTAGGGACGTAAAAGATAAAAGTAAGAAGAGGGAACACAGTAAAGTAGAAATCAAAGAATTAAAAAAATTATGAGGATAGAAGATATACGAGGGATATCCAGTAAGCACTTAAAAAGAATATCCAAAGAAGAAAACAAAAAGATGGTTCATAACAAATATTTTAAAATACAGTTCAAGAAAGAAGAACACTTGAATCTCCGTATTTAAAAGTCTTACTGTGTGCCAGGGAAAAGTGACCCAGAATGATCACTAAGACAGATCCTAGAAAAGTTGTTAGACTTTAAAGGTAAAGAATCATTGCAAAAACTAAAAAAAAAATAAAGACCACTTAGATGAAAAAAAAAAATCGGCTGGGATCAGACTTTTCCACAGCATCTTTTAACTCCAGAAGATTGTAGAACACTAACTACCTGGAAATTCCTCAAGGAAAGAAAGAGTGAGCCAGTCAAGCTGTTCTTCAAATAAAAAGCATGAACCTACAGAGCCCAAGGAATATTTAGTGCTTTGGGCACCAAGTTTAAGAGGATGTCAGAAAGTTGAGTAATCAAGAATAATATTTAATGCAATAGTAAACTAAATAAAAATTAATGGAAAAAATCCATGATAAATAAAGTATCGAAATTTTAATGGGAAAACAGGATCATTATTACTGATTTTTTCTTTTGCCCCAGGCTCCAGTATGGCTTGGCACTATCAGGAGCCCTTCCTGAGGAAGTTGCTAGAACACAAATTTTAGCTAACCAAGCTATGGCTAGGTTAATAATAGTGAAAGGATTGGAGGTAAGTGCTGAATATATTTAACAGTATAATTAAGACTAATGTGGGGATTAGAATGACAGAAAAAAATTATTATGTATCCTCTTATAATTTTCTAATAAGCAATAATTAAGTGAAAGAGAAAGTATAAACTCAAATGCTGGGATAGCTAGAAAATGATTTCTAAATAGTACCTATAAGAAACTATGGGATATAACTAAAGCAATTCTTGGAAAACATATATGTATGTGTGTGTGTGTTGGTAGGTGTACATGTATACACACACTATAAAAATAGAAATACATGGTATAAGCATCCAGTCTAAAAGTTAGAAAGGAAAAATAAATTGAAAGAATGAAGGAAGGAATATAAACAAAATAATGAGTTTAGTAGAACTAATAAATCCAGAAGCTTTGGCGAGATAAACGATTTGCTCTTTTATTCAGTAAAAAAGGAGATAGGGTATAGATACAAAAAATAGGCAACAATAATGGGAAATTATAGAAAAGGTAAACACTAGAATAATTATAAGAAACTACTCTGCTAAATTTAATGCAAATTAATAGTTTATCAACTAGACTCCAAAGTATATTGGAAATCTAAACAGCTATATCATAGAAACAGAGAAAATTGTCTAAGAACCAGCCCCCAAATACTAAGACCAGATGGTTTCACAGAGAAATTCCAGGATGCTGTTAAAGGTCAGGTCATTTTAATGATAATTCAGTTTTTCCAGCATGTCGATAAAGGAAGAAAGTCTCCAACATCTCTTTAAGAAGTGAGTGTAAAGCTGATACCAAAACCTAAATGAAATAAGACAAACAAGAAAATTACAGGCTAATGTCACTTATGAATATAGACCTTACAATTCTAAATAAAATATTCACAAACATAATCCAGAAACATATTGAAAGTACAAATCATGTGGGGTTTTATTTCAGAAATACACATTCAAATATTAGAAAATCTTTGATCATAATTCATAATGTTGGTAGATCCAAGAAAGATATCATATGAATTATATCCACAGATGTTAAAAATGCTTTTGAAAAAATTCAACATTTATCCTTGATAGAAAACCCGTAGTAAAATAGGGCATTTCTTTGACGTAAAATATTTTTGTCTCAGCCCCAAAAGAAGCATTGTTTTTTTTAACATCTTTATTGGAGTATAATTGCTTTACAATGGTGTGCTAGTTTCTGCTTTATAACAAAGTGAATCAGCTGTACATATACATATATCCCCATATTTCCTCCCTCTTGCGTCTCCCTCCCACCCTCCCTATCCCACCCCTCCAGGTGGTCACAAAGCACCGAGCTGACCTCCCTGTGCTATGCGGCTGCTTCCCACTAGCTGTCTACCTTACGTTTGGTAGTGTATATATGTCCATGCCACTATCTCACTTCGTCCCAGCTTACCCTTCCCCCTCCCCATATCCTCAAGTCCATTTTCTATGTCTGTGTCTTTATTCCTGTCCTGCCCCAAGGTTCTTAAGCATTATTTTCAATGGGGAAACCGTAGACTTATTCCTGATTTATTACCTATTAAAGTTACGAATAACACAGAGATGTAGTGCAGTTACCATTGTGTTGGAGGCTGGAGATACTCCTCAACATCTTAAGATAAGAAATAAATTAAAATTACAGAGGAGCTTTATTTCTATTGGCAGATGATGTTGTATACTTAAAAATCCTATGAGAAAAAACTAAAAATCTAAAAGCAAGTAGAGCATTTAGTAAAATAGTAGGGTGTAAAATGAACAAACAGAAATTAAGAGTTTTCATATACACAAAGAACAATCAGAAGATAAAAGAAAGAAAACACCCATCTGCAATACCAACGCCAAAGAACATACTTAGGAAACCCCAAAGAACATACTTAGGAAACCCCAAAGAACATACTTAGGAATAAATTTAGCAATAAAGGTAAAAGTCTTATATGAAAAAAATTTAAATCATTCCTGAAAGACTTAAAATAATTGAAAAAAGTGGGAAAAGGCATATCCTGTTCTTTTATTTATTTATTGGCTGCGTTGGGTCTTAGTTGCAGTACACGGGATCTTCATTGTGGTGCACGGGCTCAGTAGTTGGAGTACGTGAGCTGCTGCCCCATGGCATGTGGGATCTTAGTTCCCCGAGCAGGGATCATATCCACATCCCCTGCATTGGAAGGAGGATTCTTAACCATTGGACTACCAGGGAAGTCCCCACGTATCCTCTTCTTGGCTAGACAGACTCAATGTTATAGACATGTCAGTTACTTTATACAATTAACACAGTGCCTCAAAGATACAAAAGAAATTTTCTTTTTCTTCAGAATCAGGCAAAGTTATTGCTACATGTAAGATTTTTTTTCCCCCTAAAAACAGCTAGAAAACCTTTGTAAAGTAGCAAAAATTAGTGGGACTAGATATTCCAGATATCAATGTATGTTACAAAGCCTTAGTTTTAAATTAGTGTGTTGTTAGTGCGTGTAGTAGGACAATGGAATAGAATAGAAAATCCAGGGATAGGTCTCAAAATATATACAGTTTTTTAAAAGAATTTTAAGCAATATTTATTGGTGTGTAGCACAGAACTGCAATAGTAGCACTAATGTTTGTTTATTCAATAAAGAAGTGATCTGAAAGTTGCAGAAAATTTGGGGGAAGAAATTTTTTAAAATTCAACAAAAATCGCTAAAAGCATTTTTTCAGTCAAACATGAAATAAGAAAGATGAATAAAAGTGGATATTTGAACTTTACCAATTTAAAATATATACAGTTTTAATATGTGAAAGGTGGTGATGCAAATCAGTGGGAAAAATGAACTATTCAAAAACTGTTGATGAGACAGTGTGTAACCTTTAGAAAAAATAAAGTTGGATCCACAGTTCACACTATATACCAAGAAAAATCCAAATGCATAGAAATTTTAATATCAATAAATGAACCCATTAAATTAAAGAAGAAAGCACAAAAAATTACTTTATATCTCAGAATAAGGAAGGTTTTATAAACTGTAACAAAATCTAGAAGCCTTAAAAGAAAAGATCAGTACATTTGTATGTGTATTAATATGCATGTCTGTATGTTTTTTATACATGGCAAAACTCATGATAAGCAAAATCAAAAGAAAGATGACAGGGACCTCCCTGGTGACACAGTGGTTAAGAATCCTCCTGCCAATGCAGGGGAGACAGGTTCGATCCCTGGTCTGGGAAGATCCCACCTGCTGTGGAGCAGCTAAGCCTGTGAGCCACAACTACTGAGCCCATGTGCTGCAACTACTGAAGCCCACACACTCTAGGTCCTATGTGCCGCATCTACTGAGCCCGCGTGCTGCAACTACTGAAGCCTGCGCACCTAGAGCCTGTGCTCCACAACAAGAGAAGCCACCGCAACGAGAAGCCCACGTGCCGCCACTGGAGAAAGCCCGTGCGCAGCAACGAAGACCCAATGCAACCAATAAATAAAGAAAGAAGACAAATCAGGAAAATTATTTTAAGCTCATATTGCAAATGTCTAATTTCCTTAATGTTTGAAGAGTTCCTACAATTTCAGTAAGAAAACAATTATTGGAGAGTTCACCAAAAGGGAAGTAAACATAATCCCTAAATACATGAAAAGATGCTCAACCTCACACATGATAAGAGAGAAAGGTCTATCAAAAATACAGTGAGATATTTTTAACCAGTTTGGCAAAAGCTAAAAGTTAGATAATGTATTATGTTGGCAAGGATGTGGGGAAACAAGTACTTTCATACATTGCTGGTGGGAGTGTAAATTGGTACAAGTCCTTTGGAGGGCAATTTGGCAATGGTGTGACAGTTAAAAATGTATATGCCCTTTGACCTGGCAATTCAACATCCAGGAGTTTACTTTACAATAATAATTCAGGCACATAAGACAATTTATTGCAGCATTATCAAAAAATTGGTAGCAACCTAGAGGTCTATCAGTAGGCGACTGTTTAATAAATTATGGCACATTCATACAAAAAACACTTTGCAAGTGTGAAAAAGTATGTGGATGTTCTTTATATCCTGATTTGGAAAGATCTCTAAGGTGCATTGTCAAGTAATAAAAAGAAGGTGAATAGCAGCATAATATTTTGGATAAAATAAGATGCATACAGTTATATACTGTGCTTGCATATGCATTTAAAAAGTCTCTGGAAGGATAAACCGGGAACTAATAATGATGGTTGTTTGTTGGAGGAGGGTGGGAACTGTGTAGATAGATACGTGGATGGGAGGGAAGCTTCAGAGTATGTTATTCTGTACTTTTTGATGTTTAAGCCACCTGAAGCTTTTACCTATTCAAATCAGTAAATGAATATATATTTAAAAGTATCTAGAGGGCTTCCCTGGTGGTGCAGTGGTTGAGAGTCCGCCTGCTGATGCAGGGGACACGGGTTCGTGCCCCGGTCCGGGAGGATCCCACATGCCGCGGAGCGGATGGGCCCGTGAGCCATGGCCGCTGAGCCTGCGCGTCCGGAGCCTATGCTCGGCAACGGGAGAGGCCACAGCAGTGAGAGGCCCGCATACCGCAAACACAAAAACAAAAACAAAAACAAAACAAAACAAAAAATGAAAAAGAGGGAGAGGACTCAAATCAATAAAATTAGAAATGAAAAAGAAGAAGTTACAACAGACACCGCAGAAATACAGAGCATCCTAAGAGACTACTACCAGCAACTCTATGCCAATAAAATGGACAACCTGGAAGAAATGAACAAATTCTTAAA
>NW_006786541.1:2742380-2787771 GCF_000442215.2 Lipotes vexillifer
AAAAAAAAAAAAAAAAAAAAAAAAAAAAAAAGTATCTAGAAGTAGAGGTATAAGTACTTAAATAGAATAAGTACTTATATCTAGAGGTATAAGTACTTAAATAGAACTTGAACATTTGAAATGGCAAAAAAAAAAAAAAAAGTCATTACACTAAAACAGAATTGCAACACGAATCCCAAAGAGCTACGCTCTTTGGAATTTGTGTTGCATTTAACTTTTGAGACAAACACCATGTAAACAAGAAATGTAAACCAGGAATTTAGTCACTAAACATCAGTCCAAACTGTGATGGCTGAATCAGTGGATATTAAACCCTTACACCAACATTCATGGTTCTCTGGTTATGATTAGTGATGTTTTTCTTCATAAGCTGTAGATCCTATGAGATGCTTAAATAAGAAGGAAAGATGTCTTTGTGTTCACTTGTCTCAAATTTATATCAAGTTCTTTATCAGCTTCACACTGTAATAACTGAATGAAAGTAAAAACTTAAGTCTTAACTGCTTTGGATATCACATAGATCAAAATTCATTGGCTGATGGATTTCACTGAATATAATTAGATCATTGGGTTTTTGTTGACTAGTAGGCAGGATATGGGCTAAAATACTTAAACCATCCGAAGTTCTTTTGCTTACTTTTCAGTTAACTAGAAAATATAATTAAACAGATTAATCACTTTCCTATCATTATATTTTCTAACATTAAAATAATGAACATTTATTGCATAAAATTTAGAAAATTGAGATAAAGAAAAAGGAGAAAAAAACCCTATCATATAAAATAAACTTTGCTAGCCTTTTGATGTCTTTTTCTAGTCTCTATATATGTTTTTAAGAAAACACACAAAGAAATTGATTCTACTTTTTTATGATCTTTTCATATATGAAGATTTTGCATACACTTCCAATGTCAGTTAAAATTCTGGAACATGATTTTTAGTGACTCCTGTGTCTTATTGTGTGGATATACTCTAATTGATTTAACTAATCCTGTAGTCCTAGACATCTAAGAACAACTTATTTACAAAGCACTTTGTTTAATTGAAATTTTCCTATATTTTGCTTATGGTGAATTTAGTTTGCTTATTTTAAAAATGCTTTGTAGAATTTTTCACACTGGTTCCCTGAAAAGGATGTGATGCTTGGTCTTGTCTTGTAGTCCCAAAGGCCAGACTTTAAATGTGCCTGCCTAATTTTCCACTGGAGGGATGAGACTGGTCATCTTGAATGGACCATGCCTCTCAGAGCCTCTGGAAACAATGGTTTTGCTGGCTGATCTTGTTTAGATTAGACTGTTGATAAGATGTTTTAAGTATTATAGCAGCACATTTTAAAAACTGAGGGTGTGGTGTTCTAGGGAATGTATCTTTTCCTTTTAAGTGTGGGATAAGGCCATCACTTTTGGAAAACTAGGCGGGAGTTTGGCAGGGTTAGAATTTCCAGCCTGGCCCAAGCATTCTGAGTCAGGAGCTTTGTCTTAAGTTCTACAAAATTACATGGTTTTAGAAAATCACTCCTTTCATTATTTTTCAGCATTCTTTATTAAACAATATGTTGTATACATTTCCACTTGGACATCAGTTTACATTAGATTTGCAATGTGAAGGATTTCATTAATTTTGCTTTAGTCATTTGTAATGTGATTGAAACTAGACAAGTTATGGCCTAGACAAGTTATGGCCTATCTGTAGTTTCCTTTGAAGTGAATAAACTTTACTTCTATGACAATGAATATAAAGATTGCAAGTGAATGTTAAGCTCAATATATACTATATGAGTGAGTGAAACAGTTTTTAAGTATTCCCAAGCACATTAGATAAATAATTCTTTTCTATTTCTTACATTGTCTTCTAAGGCTTATTGGATGATATAATTAGCTTCCTGTGAGTTATTATATATATTGTGAGAAAAATGATAAAAGTGGGATTTCTTTTTCAATATCCTTTAGTGAAGTTAACCACAAATCAGTGAGATTCTGTTTTATATTAGTCAGCCTGTCCTTGCGCATTTCCGAATCCTCATACCTAAGATTTTTTAGTGAGGAAGGAGGGGTTCAAGGGCAAATACTGGAAATTGTACCTTAGAATGTATGCTGAGGCCAAGTAAGAGCAAGCTTGAACATCAAAAGTGGAAATAACTATAGTCAGAATATGAAACCAGAAGAGTGATTGCTGATGTGTCCAGAATGTCAGGAGCCAGAGCATTTGCATATATGTTATGTGACAGAATCTAACATTGAAGCCGAAGGGATTCTTCCAACTTCCTCTCTCCCATCTTGAAGACTCTGGGATGAGGTCACCTCACAGGCCTTCCTTCATTAACCTGGGGTGCAACCCCATGAAATAAACTCGGGCATATGGCATGACAAGAAGTGGCTAGCGACTTGCCTGAGAGGCTTACCCTAAAAGCGCAAGGTACCTTTGTCTCTGGGTCTGCAGAGCAGATAGCCAGTCTTGGGGCCATGACAGAGAGTACTGGCCAAGCCAAGAGAATGGACCACAGCTACACTAGCTGCACATTCCAGCTTTGAGGCTGGTTGGACACCCAACAAGCTGGGCATTGTCCTGGAGACCCACAAGTGCCAGCCAGCACTTGTCCAAGGGTCCCTTTCTCTCTAGTTCACCAGCACGTGTAGACATCATCCTCTCCAGAAACCCAGAATGTTCTCTCGAGAGAGAAATAGTAAGAAGGAAATGATGCTGTCTGACAGGCTGAACATTTTCTAAAAGGGCTGAAGAAATAATCAGATCAGACTTAGCTTTGAATTCAAATATTTAGCTCTTTCTTTCTCACTAAATAGTAGATAAGAACTTGTGAAGAAAAACATCAACTATAGATGAAATAAAGAAGTTACATTTCCCTCCACTTAGTTAAATTTGTGGTTCTAATATAAAGCAAAAAAATGGACTCCTTCCATTCTTGGGTCATTTTGATCCTTGGATGTTAGTTCTATTCACTAACTCTGTTAGGCTATTTCTCTGTAAGAGAAATAAATTGAAAGTATTATTTGAGCTGATATTCAGTGCTAGTAGAGGCAAGAAAATCCACAAAAGCCATGGTGACTAGCGTTTAAATTCTGATATATACATTTTAAAGACAGGGAAGGTCATTGTGGTAGGGATATGTGGCATAATTATAAAACCAGTTTAGACGTAAGAAATACCATATAAAATGAAGGCAGAACAAATTCTATCAGGTACTTATTTTATTTAGTTGAAAATTAAGTTGAGGAAATTTAAAAAATGGAACAACTTTCAGAAGGAAATCAGGAAAAATATCAGATTTTAAATATACCACTGCAGGGCTTCCCTGGTAGCGCAGTGGTTAAGAATCCGCCTGCCAATGCAGGGGACATAGGTTTGAGCCCTGGTCCGGGAAGATCCCACATGACGCGGAGCAACTAAGCCTGTGCGCCACAACTTCTGAGCCTGTGAGCCACAACTACTGAGCCTGTGCCCTAGAGCCCGCGAGCCACAACTACTGAGACCACGTGCTGCAACTTCTGAAGCTCATGCACCTAGAGTCCGTGCTCCACAACAAGAGAAGCCACCGCAATGAGAAGCCTGTGCACTGCAACAAAGAGTAGCCCCCCACTCACCGCAACTAGAGAAAGCCCGCACACAGCAACGAAGACTCACCACAGCCAAAAATAAATACATTTTAAAAATATATAAATAAAAAAACAAAATAAAATATACCACTGCAGCATATCTCCTCTAGAGTAAAAAAATTAAAAATATCTATCGGCAGTGACTAGCTTTAGTTCTTCAAGTACCTCAAGGCACTTGGGAAGTAGTCCTTTGCGTAGGGCACCAAAAGTTGATTTGTTTGCTAGAAAGTGAGATTTGGGTATGAGGAATAATGAAGTCAGACAATGTGTGCTAGTTAGAAGTTGAATGAACAAGGCAGTGGAGATGATTGTTTTTTGGTTAATTTTCATGGCAAATAGCTGTTACGTAGATAATTACTCAGGGCTAAGGGAAGCGTTGTTCTTGAGCTGTTTTTTTGTTTGTTTGTTTGTTTTGTTTTTTTTTTTTGCGCTACGCGGGCCTCTCACTGCTGCGGCCTCTCCCGTTGCGGAGCACAGGCTCCGGACACACAGGCTCAGCGGCCATGGCTCACGGGCCCAGCCGCTCCGCGGAATGTGGGATCTTCCGGGACCGGGGCACGAACCCGTGTCCCCTGCATCGGCAGGTGGACTCTCAACCACTGCGCCACCAGGGAAGCCCTGGGGAGCCTGTTTTAAATGACTTCTTTTGAGAGCACTAATTTCTCTTGTTCCTGTGAAACCACTTGAGGCATATTATCTAACAGCATGTTGGTGTCAGAAGCCTTCAGAGGACTACTTAACATCTGGTTCAAAATAACTGTTTTGGGTGTGGACAGTTGAATCAATTGCATGGTTTCACCATCAGGTAGCATATTTTAATCCTGCTGGATCTTAAAGCTGTCTGTGATTTGGCTTCTATAGAATTTAATTATATTTATACCCTACAATCTTCAGCTTCATTTTACAGTGTCTGATATGTGCTAATTGCTTCAGGTGTGTTCGCCTGCTTCTACAAAGATTGTTTTTCCAGCAACTTGGGAGCAGAAGACAAATCTTAAAGTTTTGTGTGCCTCGCATGTCCTAGTAAAAATAGTCTCCTAGTTTGATCTTCAAGGTTCCTCGGGACAAAAGAGACGATAAATATCTATATCTATCTACCTATCTATATTTATGTATCTGTATCTATAAATACATTTCCACTGTGACAATTGTTTTTTTCCTTCAAAGAACACCTATATAATGCAGGTGTTTTTCAGAAAGTATGCTTAAATTTTTTTTTTTTTTTTAACCCAGCCACTACTCTCATCCTCTCACTCCAGTAGGAATATTTCACACCTTCCCTGGCAGAAAGTTACTCAACTCTTTCAGACTTCTTCTACTGAGAAGTAGGTTTATCCCTTAAGATTCACTCAGGTGCAAATAATAGAATAGCTAGTCAACGTTTAGGTTCTGTTGACAAAAAAGGGGTTTTCATGGGTCGGTCACCCCACAGTATCAGTGCGTTTGCTTTAGAATCACAGTTATTCCTGTTAAGGAGCTCTGATTCTTAGCATATGTACTGAATACTTCTACATATTGGCTAAAATTCTAACTCCCTAGAATTACACTGTCTATGAAATTTCATTTTGACTATTTGAAGAATATGGAATGATTTTATTTTCCTTTCCACTATACAACTCTGTAAATATTTCTTAATAGCTTTATTGAGGTATAATTTATATCTATAAAACTCACCTCTTATAAGCGTACAATTTAATGGCTTTGATTTAAAGAGTTGTATAATCATTACTACAATTCCGGTTTAGAGTATTTCATTTACCCCCATAGAGTTCCTTGTGCCCCTTTGGAGTCAGTCCCCACTTCCACCTCTCCCACCTCCAGCCCTAGGCAAACACGTATCTGCTTTCCTGCTCTGATTCTTTTTTTTCTGGAATTTAAAAATAAATGGAATCATATATTATGTACTCCTTTGTGTCTGACACCTTCCACTTAGGATAATGTTTTTGATGTTTGTGCGTACCATAGCATGTATCACTGGTTCATTCCTTTTTATGTATCCATTGATCCATTCCATTGTATGGATATACCACATTTTGTTTACCGGTTCACCAGTTGAAGGACATTTGGATTGTTTGCAGTTTTTGGCTCTTATGAATAATGCTGCTATGAATATTCATGAATAAGTCATTGTGTAGACTTATGCTTTAATTTCTTTTGGGTAGATTTCTAGGAGTGGAATTGTTGGGTTGTATAGTAAGTCTGGGTTTACCCTTAAACTTCCAAAATGTTTTCCAAGTGGCTATACCATTAATGTTACTGTTCCCAGTAGTATTAAGGTTCTAATTTCTCTACATTCTCACCAACACCTGGTAATGTCTGGTGTTTTTTTTTTTTTTTTTGGATAGTAGCCCTTCCTGTGTGTGTGTGTGTGTGTGTGTATGTGTAAGGATATTTCAATGTTTTTAAAACACAGACTTTTAAATTACAATTTTAGGTTTACAAAATAATTAGATAGATAGTACATAGCATTCCATATATACCCCTCCAACCTGCCCAGTTTTCTGTATTATTAACATCTTGCATTAGTGGGGTATATTTGTGACAATTAATGAACCAATATTTATACATTGTTATTAACTATAGTCCATGCTTTACCTTAAGGTTCACTCTTTATGTAGTACATTGTATGAGTTTTGACACATAGATGTTTCCCGTGAAGTTTCACTGCCCTAAAAATGTCCTGGGCTTTACCTATTCATCCTTCCTCCCCTTCTGCCAAACCCCTGACAGCCACTGATTTTTATTTCATTTCATCTTACCTCATCTTACTGAGTTAAGATTTTAATCTTTTAGAACAGTTTTAGGTTCACAGCAAAATTAAGAGGAAGTTAACAGAGATTCCCCACATCACCACTATCCCCTCACATGCATAGTCTCCCCCATTATGAGCATCCCCCACCAGTGTGGTACATTTGTTACTATTGATGAACCTACATTGACACATATAGTCACCCAAAGTCCATAGTTTATATTAAGGTTCACTCTTAGTGTTGTACATTCTAAGGGTTTGGACAAATATGTACTGACATGTATCCATTATTATAGTATCATATAGTGCATTTTCACTGCCCTAAAAGTCCTCTGTGCTCCTATTCATCCAGTCTTCTCCCCAACCCCTTGCAACCACTGATCTTTTTACTGCCTCTACAGTTTTGCCTTTCCCAGAATGTCATATAATTGGAATCATACAGTATTTAGATTGGCTTCTTTCACTTAGTAATTTACATTTAAGCTTATTTCTTTTTATCTCTGAATAATATTCATTGTATGGATATAGCACAGGTTATCCATTCACCTTCTGAAAGGCATATTAATTGCTTCCAAGTTTTGGCAATTATGAATAAAGCTGCTATGAACATCAATGTGTAGATTTTTTGTGTGGACAAAAGTTTTCAACTCTTTGTGGTAAATACTGAAGAGTGCAATTGCTGGATCATATGGTTAGAGTATGTTTAGTTTTTTTTTTTTTTTTTTTTTTTTTTTTTTTGCGGTACGCGGACCTCTCACTGTTGTGGCCCCTCCCGTTGTGGAGCACAGGCTCTGGACGCGCAGGCTTAGCAGCCATGGCTCACGGGCACAGCCGCTCCGTGACATGTGGGATCCTCCCGGACCGGGGCATGAACCTGTGTCCCCTGCATTGGCAGGCGGACTCTCAACCACTGCGCCACCAGGGAAGCCCTATGTTTAGTTTTGTAAGAAACCACCAGACTGTCTTCTGAAGTGGCTGCACCATTTTGCATCCCCACCAGCAATGAATGAGAATTCTTGTTGCCTCATGTCCTCACCAGTATTTGGTGGTGTTATTGTTCTGGATTTTGGCCATTCTAATAGGTATGTAGTGGTATCTCGTTGTTCTGATTTGCATTTCCCTGATGACATATAATGTGGAGTATCTTTTCATATGCTTATTTGCCATCTGTATTATCTTCTTTGGTGAGGTGTGAAGATTTTTGGCCTATTTTAAAAACTGGGTTGTTTTGTTTCCTTATGAGTGAGTTTGAAGAGTTCTTTGTATGCTTTGGATAGCAGTCCTTTATCAGTTAAGTCTTTTGGAAATATTTCTCCCCATTTGTGGCTTGTTTTCTCTTGGCATTGTCTTTCACAGAACTGAAGTTTTTTTAATATTATTTTAATGAAGTCCAGCTTATCAGTTGTTCCTTTCATGGATGGTGCTTTTGGTGTTGTATGTAAAAAGTCATCACCATACCCAGGGTCATCTAGGTTTTCTCATATTATCTTCTAGGAGTTTTAATAGTTTTGCATTTCACATTTAGGTCTGTGATCCACTTTGAGTTAATTTTTGTGAAAGGTCCATATTCTGTGTCTCTACCCACATTCATTTTTTTTGCACGCGGATATTCAGTTGTTCCAGCACCATTTGTTGAAGAGACCATCATCTTTGTTCCATTGTTTTGCTTTTGCTCCTTTGTCAAAGATCAGTTGACTGACTATATGATAGGGATTTATTACTGGGCCCTCTATTCTGTTCTGTTGACCTATATGTCTGTTCTTTTGCCACTAGCACACTGTCTTGACTGCTGTAGCTTTATAGTAAGTCTTGACGTTGTCGTGTCACTCCTCCAACTTCGTTCTTCTCCTTCAATATTGTGTTGGCTGTTTTGGGTCTCTTGACTCTCCATGTAAACTGTAGAGTGAGTTTGTTGAAATCCATAGAATAACTTGCTGGGATTTTGATTTGGTTTGCTTTGAATCTGTGGATCAATTTGGGAAAAACTGACATCTCCACAGTGTAGAGTTTTCCTATTCATGAACATAAAATCTCTCTCCATTTATTAGGTTCTTTGATTTCATGCATCAGAGATTTATAGTTTTCCTCAGATCTTGTTTTGTTAGATTTGTAAGTAATTCATTATTTACATGCTAATGTAAATGGTATTGTTTGTTTTTTTATAAATTTATTTATTTGTTTTATTTTTGGCTATGTTGGGTCTTTGTTGCTGCACGCGGGCTTTCTCTAGTTGCGGTGCGTGGAGGCTACTCTTTGTTGCAGTGCACGGGCTTCTCATTGCGGTGGCTTCTCTTGTTGCGGAGCATGGGCTCCAGGCACGCAGGCTTCAGTAGCTGTGGCTCATGGGTTTAGTTGCTCTGTGGCATGTGGGATTCTCCCAGGCCAGGGATCAAACCCGTGTCCCCTGCATTGGCAGGTGGATTCCTAATCACTGTGCCACCAGGGAAGCCCCAGGTATTGTGTTTTTAATTTCAAATTCTACCTGAAATTTTCACCAAAATAAATGTAATTTATATCCATCCATCCAATTTACACATTTTTTTCTTGTGATGGAAACTTTCAAGATTTACTTTATTAGCAACTTTCAATAATACTATAGTATTATTAACTATAGTCACCGTGCTATACATTACATTCCCAGGCCTTATTTATTTTATAGCTGGGAGTTTGTACTTCTTAACCTCCTCCTTCCATTTCACCAACTCCTCACCCCTGCCCCTGGTAACTGCTCATTTGTTCTCTGTATCCATGAACCCATGGTTTGTTTGTTTGTTTGTTTAACTTATTTGTTGTTTAGATTCTACATATAAGTGAGATTATACAGCATTTGTCTTTCTCTGTCTGACTTATTTCACTTAGATGATGCCCTCAAGGTCTGTTCATGTTGTTGCAAATGGCAAGATTTCCTTCTTTTTTATGGCTGAATGATATTCCATTATGTGTATCACATTTGTGAACACTTAGGTTGTTTCAGTTTCTTGGCTGTTGGAAGTAATGATGTAGTGAACATGGGGTGCGTATATCTTTTCATGTTAATGTTTTTATTTTCTTTGGATAAATACCCAGAAATGGAATTGCTAAATCCTATGGTAGTTCTCTTTTTAGAGGGGACATTGTTGGCTTGTAACTGATCTTTTTTTTTTTTTTAAAGTAATTATCCCTCCCTATTCTTTTTTTAATTTATTTATTTTATTTTTGGCTGCGTTGGGTCTTCGCTGTGCGGACTTTCTCTAGTTGCGGTGAGGGGGGGCTACTCTTCATTGTGGTGCATGGGCTTCTCACTGCAGTGGCTTCTCTTGTGGAGCACAGGCTCCAGGCGTGTGGCTTCAGTAGTTGTGGCACATGGGCTCAGTAACTGTGGCTCACAGGCTCTAGAGCGCAGGCTCAGCAGCTGTGGCACATGGGCTTAGTTGCTCCATGGCATGTGGGATCTTCCCGGGCCAGGGATCGAACCCATGTCTCCTGCATTGGCAGGCGGATTCTTAACCACTATGCCACCAGGGAAGCCCTGTACCTGATCTTAGTGGGAAAGCTTTGAGTTTCTCACTGTGAAGTATATTAGCTGTAGGTTTTCTGTAGATATTCTTTATCAAGTTGAGAAAGTTACCCTCTATTCCTAGTTTACTGAGAGTTTTTACTCTGAATGGATGTTAGATTTTGTCAGTGCTTTTTCTGCATCTATTGATATAATCATGTGATTTTTCTTTTTTAGTCTATTGATGTGATGGATTACATTAATTGATTTTTGAATGTTGAACCAGTCTTGCATACCTGGAATAAATCCCACTTGATCATGGTGTACAATTCTTTTTATGTATTATTGGGCTTGATTTGCTAATACTTTGTTGAGGATTTTTGCATCTATGTTCATGACAGATACCGGTCATTTTTTTTTTTTTTTTCTTGTAATGTCTTTGTCTGGTTTTGGTATTAGGGTAATACTGGCCTCATAGAATGAGTTAGGAAGTATTCCCTCTGCTTCTGTCCTCTGGAAGAGACTGTAGAGAATTGGTGTAATTTCTCCCTTAAATGTTTTGTAGTATTCATGAGTGAACCTACCTGGGCCTGATGCTTTCTGCTTTGGAAGATTATTAATTATTGATTAATAATCAATTGATTAAAGATTTTATTTTACCTTCATTTATTCCTTTACTAGCTCTGTTTTTCCTTTATGTAGTATCGAGTTTCTGATCTATATTACTTCCTTCTCTCTGAAGAACCTCTTTTAACATTTCTTGCAAACATTTCTTGCAGGTCTACAGGCAACAAATCCTCCCCACCCTCTTTTTTTCCTGAGAAAATCATTGTATCTCCTTTACCATGAAGGATAGTTTAGCTAGGTACAGAATTCTAGATTGGTAGATTTTTTTCCTTCAACAGTTTATATATTTCACTCTAATCTTTTCTCACTTGCCTGGCTTCTGAAGAGAAGTCCACTGTAATTCTTATCCTTGTTCCTCTACAGGTACACCTCTGTAGTGATTTCTCTCTTTGGCCTCTTTCAAGAGTTCATGTTTGATTATGTTTTTTTGCATATGATATTCCCAGATGTAGTTTTTTGGTATTTAATCTGCTTGGTGTTCTCTGAGCTTTCTGGATATGTGGATTGGTGTTTGTCATTAATTTTGGAATATTCTCAGCCATTATTATTTCAAATATTTTTTGTGCCCTTTTCTCTCTTTTCCCCCTGCATTTTTATTATACATATGTTACACCTTTGGCAGTTGTCCCACAGTTACTGGATATTCTGTTCTTTTCAGTTCGGGATGTTTCTATAGATGTACCTTCAAGATCACGTTTTCCTTAGCCATGCTCAGTCTATTGATGAAGCTATCAGAAGCATTCTTAATGTCTGTTACAGTGTTTTTGATCTCTAGCACTTCCTTTTGATTCTTTCTTGGAGTTACCACCTCTTTGCTTATATTTCTCATCTGTTCTTGCATGTTGTCCATTTTTTCCATTCAATCCCTTAGCTTATTTCCAGTATCAGTGTCAAAGCTTAGAATGGTTCTGATTTTGTTTTGTCTCTTCAGACTCTGTTCTTTCTAGCATTTTAACATGACTTGTAATTTTTTGTTGAAAGCTGGACATGATGCATTGGTATATAGGAACTGAGGTAAAACAACTTGAAGGGTGAGGTTTTATGTTTATCTAGTTAGGAGTTAAGCTGTGTTTGTTACTCTAGATGTATGTGTTAGAGGATTCAGTTTCCCCTTGTGTCCTTCTTGCTGTTTCCCCTATTTCTTTGGGTTTCCCTAGAAACGCCTCCTTAAGTAGAGTTGGTATCCTGCATCTCTCTCAGTTGTCATCCACTGTCATTATACTGTAGCCTTGTTGATGTGGTGTTAAGTATTGGAAAGTGTAAACAATCTATAATTTTATGGTTAAATTTTAGGGTTTTTTGTGGGTTTTTTTGGTGGGCCTGAGTCCCTTCAGAATTATCTTTTAGCTTTTTCTTTTCCTTCCCTGACGTGAGACAGAAAGGCTCCAGGGGCTCAAGTTGTCTAATTGTCATTCTTGTAGGTGAGATAAGGGTCTGGTAAGGGGTCTGGGCAGATAAGGGTCTCGAGGGCAGTGCTTTGTTATGGAGAACAGAATGCAGTGATCGTATTTCTTATTTCATGGTGGTTACTTCCTCCCTCTCCCTGCTGGAAACCAGAGGAGATTTTTCTCCCATCTTAATTGTGAGAAAATGGTAAGGCTACTGGAGGTAAAACTCATGAAAATGGGGGAGACCCTTAATGACTGAGTCCCGGAAACTCTTAACCCTCAAGCTAGTCCATGCTCAGTTTCCAGCTGTTAATCACCATTTATTAAGTTAATATTTAATTACCATTAAATGTTCTAACTGATACTAACAGTACTGATAGGTTACCATCTCCATTGTTTTGCTCCTGCTTAACTATGGTTCACTGTATTGATCTGTCTCTCCAGTCTTTAGGATGGGGTTTGCTCTGTTTGTTCAATTATCTGATGGGTCTAAGAATAGCCATTGATTTTCTATGTGTTCAGGATGCAAGTGATGACTTCTGAGCTCTTAACATGTTGAAGTGGAAACTAAAAATCCTTTTTTTTTTTTTTTTACAGTAACTTTCCTGGACTTAAAATCTGTGGAATCTCTGTCTGCTGTGACGTTCTGCCACTGATGATATCTGTGCTCTCAGATCTGTGCTCATTTTTCAGTTCTTTTTATTTTTCAACTTGACCTCCTATAGGTTGCCCATGGGTCTTTGTATGTTATTGGTTAGCCCATAATTGGTCAGGAACTTGGCACAAACACTAGGATTCCACTCTCTGCCAGTTGATCTCTGTGTCATTTGTGGAGCACATTCAGTGTTCATGCTGTTTTCAAATTGGCCTCCGTTTTCACCTTTTCTCAGGCCTTGTTTGGCCTTCCCTGTGCATGAACATAGCCAGCCAGTCAGCCAGGGTTGTAGGGGAAACTAATCAAGTATCTTCCCAGTAAATTTCTGGCTCTGCCTGTGATTCTGCATTCCCCTCCTAGGACCATAACCTCAGACCAGGAGAAATGCAGGCATCCCCCATCCACTCCTTTGAGTGGATTTTCCATTTTCCTTTTCAAATCCATTCACCCCTTGAACCTCACGTGCCAATAGCAATCTGCTGGTTTTCTTGAGCAGTTGTGTCCTGGTAGCACTACAGTACTGATTGAACTGTGGGATGGAGGGGTTAAGGATCACCCCAGGTAAGAACACCACACACTCCCATTGTTTCAGCACCTTTTCATGAATAAACTCTTTTCAATTTGTTGCTTGGATTTGGTCAATTTGTAGAGCCCTGGCATGGTTACTTTTTTGAAAGTTTTGTCCAGTTTTATCATTGTTTTCTGAGGAAAGGGTTTGTGAACCTCTTCACTACTTTATAATGAGATAATATCTACCTCCAAATATATCTTTGTTGAGTTTTTTTCTTATGGTAAATATTTCTTACTCTTAAAATTATTCCTCATGTAAACTCTTTGTTACCAGATTCTTCACTGTTCTTTCATGTTTCTCTGTATACACTAATTTGCCAGTATTCCTTTGAAAATGTGGTGGTTATAAATGGTGAAGAACTTCTAGGTGTGGCCTGACAGCAGCAGAGATGAATAGGGTTACTAGCTTCTTTGACCTGTACACTAATTCCTATCAGTTTGGCCTGAAGTGGCATTAGCCACACCATACTGTTGGCACCAGTCAAGCCCACGGTCAGCCAGAGCTCTGAGTTTTTGTTCATAGAAAATACCACTCATCTTGATTCTTCATCTTTTCTTTTAGTTGTGCAGTTGAAATTTTTGGACATGAGTGGAAGTTTTGCAGCAAAGTTTTTTATTAAATTTCACCTTTGATTTTAGCACATAGTTCTACCATATCAAGATCCCTTTGGATTTTATTATGTGAAATATGAAATGTATACTTTCCGTTTCTTCAAATTGTTGAAAGAAATATGTGATTTTGGCATTCTTTGTTCTGTGAGAACCCTTGCTGATTCTTAATAATCACATAACTTTTAAAATAAGTGTTTACAAATCATCTGTTTAATAGTCTAGATAGGGCCAAGGAGAAAGCATTTTGCTGTGTTATGATAAACCTGTCTTTATATTAACACTGATTTTTAAATCTGTACTTTAAGCATTTTCCAAATTATAATGTACTATATACCTCTTTGAGATGATCTCATTTATTCCCATGGCTTAAAAGTCATCTTCAGATTCTGATATTATAAATTAACTTTGTTACTTGAGACACCTCTCCTCACTAGAATGTAAGCTCCATGAGGGCAGTGACTTTATCTGACAGTTCCTGACCTATAGTAAACACTTAAATATTTGTTGATTGAATGGAGGGATAGTTTTTCGGTCTTTTTAAAAAATTCACCTTTTTTTTCCGCATCATTTGAAACTTACAGAAAAATTACTGAGATAGTACAGAGAATTTCTATATACCTATACCTGGTTTCCTCTGTTACTAACATCTTACGTTAGGATGGCACATTTGTTCCAATTAATGAACCACTATTGATAGTATGAGTGAACGCTATGGATATTTGTTAACCATGTCCATACTTTATTCAGATTTCCTTAGTTTTCTCCTAATGTCTTTTTCTGTGTCAAGATCCCATCCAGGATATCATACTACATTTAGTATACTTAAGCTCTTTCTGGCTGTGACAGGTTTTTTGGCTCTCCTTGTTTTTTATTACTTTGACAGTTTTGAAGAGTACTGGTCAGAAATTTTGTAAATTCCTCACTATTGATGTTTGTTTCATGATTTTTCTTGATTAGGCTGGGGTTGTGGGTTTTTGGGAGGAAGACCACAGCGGTAAAGTGCCATTCTCATTATATCAAATGAAGGCTACTGCTAGCAACATGACTTACCACCGTTGGTATTGGCCTTGTTCACTTAGCTGAGGTAGCGTTTGTCATGTTTCTCCACTGTAAAGTTGACACTCAGCCCTCAGCCCTTTTCCATGCTATCCCCTTTGGAAGGAAGTCACTGTGCATAGCTCACACGTAAAGAATGGAGAGTTATACTCCACATCCTGAGGCCATGGTATCTATCTACATAAATTATTTGGAATTCTTCTGCACAGGAGATTTGTTTGTTTGCCCAAATATACTTATTTATTCAGTCATTTATTTATATCAGTATGGACTCAAGGATGTTTTATTTTATACTTCAGTGTGATAACCCACTGCTAATTTATTTATTTTTTTCCTCAAATTGTTCCCGCTTTGACCACTGGGAGCTCGTTAAGTTGATTTTCTTTGGGTATTTTTTGGGCACTCCCTTTTCACACTTAAATTTAGTTTAAAACCCTCTCAGTATAGTCAAATAATCTGGTACCGATTTCAAACTTCTGTGAGAATGTTCTGTCACCTTTCAGGAGCTAATGGCTCTTTGACAAGAGCTATTTGGTAAAACAGAACAAAACAAAACATACCAAAGCAGAAGTGCACTCTGATACATGGTTGCAGCTCAGCACAAGTCTTTATATACAGATTAGATAAAATTCAAGTCATTTATTTCCTGACAGTTTCACAGTCAAGAGTTCCAACTGTTAACCCTTCTTTTCCAGAGGTAAGCATGTAGGTTGTCTGAGTTCGTTGAACCAAAAGAAACTAAATAGAATATGTGTTTATGCATGTAGAATGTAGGTGCTTGATTGGATATTAGGATACTTCCAACTTTTAGTCTAGGTCAGTTTTATACATCTCATTTTCAAAGATTTCTTATGCCATTAGTTTCATTTTATTCTCTCTCTTTTTTTTTTTTTTGGCCGTGCGACATGGCTATTCCCTGACCAGGGATCGGACCCAGGCTCTTGGCAGTGAAAGCGTGGAGTCCTAACCACTGGACAGCCAGGGAATTCCCCATTAGTTTCAGAAAGAAGTAGGAAATTGTCTCCACAAAGAACCATGAGGCATCTTGGGTATACACACACCTCCTTTTAAATTGTGTATCCTATGAATTCTTAGCAATTCTTAGCTTCTTAGCAATATTCTTTTGCGTTTTATAGCATGTTACAGTTTACAAAGAACTTTCGCTTGACTCATAATATTTCATGCTTACAACAACGCCAAGGCTGATTGGGTGGCATTGCCCCTGTTTTATGGATGAATGAGGCACAGGAAATCTGTAATGCCAGAGGTCACGTAGCTAGCAGGTGCATCTAGGCCTGGAACTTTAGCTGGGAGCCGTAGCCCTTAGCACAGTGCTCTTTCCAGCATTAGTGTGTCATGTGGCTAAATTTGGGAAGATTTATGGGATACTCTAGATCAGGACTGAAAAGTGGAGCAACTTTAAACACAATCTTTTCCCCAGTATTTGGTGGCAGATTTGGTCCTGGGAGAACCGGAAGTGAGCAGCATTCACTGTTAAAACTCTGAGCCTTTTAGTCCTTTGCCGTTCTGCTCCAGGAACTCTGGCCTTCTCTTATACCCTCCTACCCTCCACTCCTCTTTCAAAACCTTCTCTTAGAGCCCAAGCAATGAGAGTTGACAATAGGACCATTTAGCCATTGGATCCATAAACACAGAGCTGGGGGCTTTGGAATTTGCAAGAGCTTAATAAAATGTTGGAATTCTGGAAGGGAATTACTGAATGAAAAATATGAAAATGTGAAATTGACATTAATTAATGTTTAAGTTTTTACACAATGAAACACGTTTACCCATCAACTACAACTCCTTAAAACTCATATCGTTTTTCGCACATTTCCTTAAATGTGGGGTGCAGGGTATTTGGTATAATGTGAGAAAGGTATGGCTTGCAAAAAAAGCCATAAGAGTGCGTGGGGTCCTTAGAGGCCTTCAAGCAGCCCTTGTTGGTAGCTAGCAGTTTCCCTTTAGCTTTCCTAGCAGTCCTGTGCCACACAGCCTCCTCTCCTTGCAGACAGTGGTGGCCCCCCTGGTCTCCCCCATCTCTGTGGACCAGCCTATGTTATGACCAAGTCTGAGGGCAAAAGATATTTAGTCCCAAGGTGAAAACTACTCAAAAGAACAGCATTTTCAAGGAAGGAAGTCAGTGCTCCTCCATAGAGGCAATGGCTGGTTTGAGAGAAGAGGAAAAATATATGCTTAGTCCTTTGACCTGTCAAATGAAAGGCACGTTCTCAAGTGAATAGATGCAATACACAGGGGTGTAATTACTGAGCTGGGTTGGGGGAACGTATAAATCACACAAATAATATGTTCATTCTGTGTGAGAGTATATAATACATGTAAGACATAATCACAGAAATTTGAAGTAGATAATGTGTAAGGTTATCCTGGCCGGTCCCTGGAGCCAGCGTGGGGTTGATATCACTTTGTCTTATCTAATTGGCAGCATGGATAAGGCTTCTTTTGCCATGCTTCTTTTAAAATCAGAGATTCTCCATGGAGGTGTGGGGTGTCATTTAAAGCCTTTTGGGGTGTGTGCATTGTCTTCTGTCTTCTCCTTAAATAGAAGGTCTGTTTAGCCCCTGGAGACCCATGTACTTTAGAGGTGAAGTAGAGAGCATAACTCTATCTCCTTCCCGTGAGAAACCCACTTGTCCAAATTCTTAGACCTGCTAGACTGATGGAAGGGGTGGCGAGAGGTCTGATTACTCCAGCTCCAAGCATCTCAGGCTGATTGCAGAATGGCTGTTGCTGTGATAACAAGCTCTTACAGTTGTACAGGGCTTCCAAATGTTACTAAATGCTTTGTCATCCACTCGCACCCATGCAGTTCATGACAGTGCTAGGAGGACCCCTCTGTTCCTCTAGACAAGGATACAGAGTCAGAGAGGGTAAGTGGCTGATCCAAGGTCATATAGCTGGTGGGTGGTGAGAGCAGAATTGAAACCCAACCTCTTGGTCCCACGTCCAGTGATTCCCTCCATGTAACTGGGAGCAGGTTTTTTGTTGTTGTTGTTTTGTTTTTTAACATCTTTATTGGAGTATAATTGCTTTACAATGGTGTGTTAGTTTCTACTTTATAACAAAGTTATAATCAGTTATACATATACATATGTTCCCATATCTCTTCCCTCTTGTGTCTCCCTCGCTCCCACCCTCCCTACCCCACCCCTCTAGGTGGTCACAAAGCACCGAGCTGATCTCCCTGTGCTATGTGGCTGCTTCCCACTAGCTATCTGTTTTACATTTGGTAGTGTATATATGTCCATGCCTCTCTCTCACTTAGTCCCAGCTTACCCTTCCCCCTCCCCGTGTCCTCAAGTCCATTCTCTACATCTGCGTCTTTATTCCTGTCCTGCCCCCAGGTTCTTCAGAACTTTTTTGTTTTTTTAGATTCCATATATATGTGTTAGCATATGGCATTTGTTTTTCTCTTTCTGACTTACTTCACCCTGTATGACAGACTCTAGGTCTCTCCACCTCACTACAAATGACTCAGTTTTGTTCCTTTTTATGGCTGAGTAATATTCCATTGTATGTATTTGCCACATCTTCTTTATCCATTCATCTGTTGGTGGGCACTTAGGTTGCTTCCATGTCCTGGCTATTGTAAATAGAGCTGCAATGAACATTGTGGTACATGACTCTTTTTGAATTATGGTTTTCTCCAGGTATATGTCCAGTAGTGGGATTGCTGGGTTGTATGGTAGTTCTATTTTTAGTTTTTTAAGGAACCTCCATACTGTTCTCCATAGTGGCTGTATCAATTTACATTCCCACCAACAATTCAAGAGGGTTGGGAGCAGGTTTTTGTCCTACTTTTCTTCCTTTGGAATGGTGAGTAGCTGGAGCCCTGGCAATGAGGGGAATGCTGGCATGGTGTGTGTGCCTCTGTGGCAGTGCAGTCATCCTTCAGTATCCATGGTGGATTGGTTCCAGGAGCCCTCCCTGCATACCAGAATCTGCAGATGCTTAAGTCCCTTGTGTAAAATGGCATAGTACAGTGGACCTCTGGAACCATGGGTTTTGCATCTGCAGATTCAATCCACAGTTGGTTGAATCAGAAAATGAGGAACTATGGTTACGAGGGCTAACTCTCTAAGAGAAAGCCCGGAAGGCTATTTCAGGATGGGCCCTCTAGGATAGTGGGCTACAGCTGGGGAGGGTCACTAACTAACAGGGTTCGGTCCCTAATTATTTCCATTTAGAACCTTCTTGACTTTTAGGGATACTGAGGAAAAGCCCTGGATGTGGAATGAGGTGAGCTGGGTTCAAGCCTGCTCTGTACTATGTGGGCTATTCTAAGGAGGTTATTCAATGTATAGTCCTTAAATCCTGGTTCCTGAAAGGATTCAATAATTTTCAAAAGTGATTATTATGGTGCAAAGTAAAACACTAAAAAATAAGGTTAAAAATTAGTGAAGGGACCAAATGTAAAATAGATAGCTAGTGGGAAGCGGCTACATAGCACAGGGAGATCAGCTCGGTGCCTTGTGACGACCTAGAGGGGTGGGATAGGGAGGGTGGGAGGGAGAAGCAAGAGGGAGGGGATATGGGGATATATGTATACGTATTCACTTTGTTATACAGCAGAAACTAACACAACATTGTAAAGCAATTTTAGTCCAATAAAGATGTTAAAAAATTAGTGAAGGGGAACATTAGGCAGGACATTTTGAAGCTCCCTTAAGAATGAATCATGGGACGTGATTAAGGCCCAAGGATGCATTGGCTAAGCGACAAGGCAAGGGTGTCTGTTGCACATATTACTTGGTGATAAAAGAGTATGATGAGTTTAATGGCTTGTGTTTTAGGGTTACCAGTGATGGTACTAATTTCTTCAGCATCGAAAGTCACATCAAATACTTCCTTTGAGAGCAAAACGGGCATCAGCGAGATTCCCAAAAGCCATTGCATGAAGTCTTATTCTGTTGCTAGAGAAGGGCTGCAGATTGGGCTCTAAGTGTCCAGGCTTCCAAAGCAGGAGAGAACCACAATTTGATTGGGCCAGCAAGCTTTTTCTTTAATGGGTCAGGTAGTAGGTATTTTAGGCTTTGTGGGCCACATACATCTCTGTTGCATTTTCTTGTTTGTTTGTTTTGTTTAGTTTTTCACAGCCCTTTAAAATCCTTAGCTTGTAGACCATCCAAAAACTAGCTGTGGATCAGATTTGGCTGTAGTTTGCTGACCTTTGTTCGATAGACGGTTGGTAAGGTAAAAACAAGTTGCTGTGGGGAGATGCTGAAATCGTAGAGAAGTGTGTTTGGGGACTCCTCATTGAGTGGACAGTGCACAGCAGCAGTCACATGTGTTAAAGGTCATGTAGGGGAAGGATTAATACCCCCTTTTGAAAACTGCCAAGCCAGGCAAGGTTGCCCCTGATTCCAAAAGTGTATCAGCCCCACTCAAGGTGAGAGGCAAGCAATTCACCCTACCTGAGCCTCTGTTTTCTCCTCTTTTATCTAAGATGGGGATCATAATAAAAGTCCTGCTTGACTTCTAGGGTAACTGCACGGATCAAGTGAATTTCTGTACGTGAAATTGCCTTGTAAATCATTCTAACAACCATTAAAGTTAGTTACTGTTTATCAGCTTGGCATCGTCAGTGCCAGGGATCCAGCCTGTGCCAACCATATTCCTGAGAAGCTATACAGAATTCCTGTTCTGGAGAAGATTCCAATCAAGTGAGAGAAGAGAGTCAGGAGAGGGGAGGACTTCAGTTCAACCCACATGCACACGGTGGGTGAGACCAGAGAAGCACCACAGTGACAAAACTACATATGATGAGCTGCAGAGTCACCCACAGAGTCACCCAGCAACTTGGCTGTGGAGAGTTATTTGCTGCTGTAATAATGTACTAACACCTTCCTTTAACTGAGCACTTACTTTTCTTTTGTTATTATTTGTCAGATGTTGTGCTCGGCCCTTTATACAAATTACCTCCCCCGAATCCTAGGAAGTAGGTCTTAGTATCCCCATCTTTTCGAGGAGGAAACGGAGGCTTGAGTCTTCAGGCAGATATCACATCTCTAGTCGGTGTAAGGGTTGGGATGCTAGGAACAGCTGGGAATAGGAGAGGCGAGCCTGGTAGGCTTCCTGGATGAAGCAAGTGTGAAGCACAGTTTTAGAGAAAGAGAAAGATAGGGGCAAGTGAGGAGGTTTGGGCAAGTGACATGAGTTCAGCTTCCTCTTGTTATTCATATGCTCAGATGCCCCAGGTGCTTCCTGCCTCCTGACTTGGCTTCTCTCACTCCTTCAGAAGGTTAGGATAGGAAGGCAGTGAGCTTGAAGGGGCCAAATTTGTTGCTGTCTTTTCTTCTTTTTTTTCTTTTCTTTTCTTTTCTTTTCTTTTCTTTTCTTTTCTTTTCTTTTCTTCCTTCCTTCCTTCCTTCCTTCCTTCCTTCCTTCCTTCCTTCCTTCCTTCCTTCCTTCCTTCCTTCCTTCCTTCCTTCCTTCCTTTCTTTCTTTCTTTCTTTCTTTCTTTTTTCTTTCTTTCTTTCCTTTCTTTCTTTCTTTCTTTCTTTTTTTTTTGCCTGCACTGTGCAGCTTAGCTGGGGATCTTAGCTCCCCAACAAGGGATTGAACCCAGGCCCTCTCGACAGTGAGATCACTGAGTCCTAACCACTGGACCGCCAGGGAGTCCCCTGTTGCTGTCTTGGTGCATTGTACTTCATAGAAACCGCTAGAGGCTTGGATTCTTGGTTCCACCTCTGCCCCCATGTTATTGTGGGACCTTGGGAGGTGCCCACCGTGCCCTAAGCTCACTTGTTTCCTCTGCAGTTGAGAACACTGATCTCCCAAGGCCCTTCCACTTGTGAAATATCCTAGACTGTAAGATCCTCAGATGCAGCAGCTGCATCCAGTGGTGAGGAAATAAAGTTTTCTCAGGAATGTCAGCACGCCAAGCATTGGCTCCTGGGCCCAGTGGAAAATGAGGTATCCTGTAAATAAGTTTTCCAAATACCCGAGGGTGGCTTTTTTAAACCCTCAAACTTTGTTTTGTATACCTAACTGAGGACAGAAGTGTTTCCTGAGATGTGTGGTGCTTTTTATCTCTTATTAAACAGAGCATATCAAACATCACTGATCTTTTCATTTCTAGTCCAGACCATTTTTTGTACTGTAAAATTTTCAGATGTATTTATTGAGTTGTATAAAGATTCTTTCCTTTGCACTAAATGGTTATTTTCAAGAGATCTTATATCTGATTTTCTGGGGTATTTTTAGTCTCTATCATGTTATATATTATCTCTTGCCATTGTCTTTGTGCTATTACTATTAACTTCTCATACATATGAGTTTCTGGCTTCAAATATCCACTGAGCTAGGAAACCAGATCACCTCCCTTGCTTGGGTGGAAGAATAAATAGGAGTAGAATGTGAGTGTCATTCTTTTCATCTTTTTTATGTTCTGTGTTCTTTTTCTCAGACCTCTCATGATGTTACAGTTGCTCCTTGAATTTCTGCCCTCAGCATCTCTCAGGTGCTGGGTTATGCAGGAATAATCGTGTTACTCTGTGGACAAATGTCCGCAGAGAAAGGAAGAGTGTCCTCCTTTGATACAGTGACTGTGACTCGAAGTGCCAGATTCCTTGGGTTTGGCTTTTTCTTGCCATGTTACTTGCTAACTGATTTCCTTGTCCTCAGTTTCTGTAACCTCTGGGTCATTGTCAAGCCCAAGAACACAGCATATGTCTCATTTCTCCAAACTCAGTTCTTCCCTGAATAACACGGGGGAGAGGGGACTCTGTAAACAGGTTGAGTTGTGAGTATCATTTATATTCATTAGCGCTAATTATTATGTACATGCAGCCAGAGGCTGAAACACATCTTTTATAAATGGAAGGAGTGCATAAATAAATGGCTACTTCTGCATATTATGTTGACTGTGGTTTCTCTTTTTATTTCCTAGTCTATGATTTCCATGTGCCACCCTCCCCCCATGAGAGAACTTGTCCCATATTTCCACTCTCTGATTTCTTTTTGATAGGAAGGGAAGGAAGGGTAGGATTTGATCACTAACTTTTCTGGTGTCTGGTCTATTAGTCTTTTCTCCCTTTCTTTTGGTCTATTATTTTATGCTACTAGTACTTTCCTTGTCATCAGAAATATGTTGGGAGACTTCCCTGGTGGTGCAGTGGTTAAGAATTCGCCTCCCAGTGCAGGGACACGGGTTCGATCCCTGGTCTGGGAAGATCCCGCATGCCGCAGAGCAACTAAGCCTGTGCACCACAGCTACTGAGCCTGCACTCTAGAGCCCGCAAGCCACAACTACTGAAGCCTGTGTGCCCTAGAGCCCGTGTGCAGCAAGTACTGAGCCCGTGTGCCACAAGTACTGAGCCCGTGTGCCACAACTACCGAAGCCCGGGCGCCTAGAGCCCATGCTCCGCAACAAGAGAAGCCACCGCAGTGAGAAGCCCGTGCACCACAATGAAGAGTAGCCCCCGCTCGCTGCAACTAGAGAAAGCCCACGCGCAGCAATGAAAACCCAACGTAGCCAAAAAAAAAAAAAATTAATTAAATTAAAAAAAAAAAGAAATATGTTGGAAGCTGATGTGATGGATTCTACTCTCTCCATCACGTGTCTCCATGTTGGTACGAGGGAGCCTGGCCGGTCACTGCCCGAGGTGGCACTTAAGCCAAGCTCTTCAACATGCCCATGGATGGCTGGGCCACCAGTAGCCACAAGGGTCAGCAGCCCTATCCACCCGACCATTGGCAGGTGGCAGTTCAACCTTTTCTACTTTGCAAAGATATGGTCATCACAGGAGGAGCATGCCAGAAGGAAAGGGGTCAACTCTTCAGCACACCCCTTTTAAAAGGTTGCTGACCTCTAATCCAATGGTTTATTTACTGCTCCTGTCACCTTTCTAAAGTGCTGTGAACTCAAAGGTTTTTGTGCGCATCTCAGGGGGCTGGCCTTCATCTTGGAGTTGGTCTCTTATTTCTGCTTGCATTTCTGCTCAACTTGTGATCTTTGAGAAAAAAGTCTAATGTGCTGCTTTCAGTATGCAGATATCAGTATGCAGAAATGTTGTGGAAAAAATTGTTAAAGATATGAAGCTCCTCCCATTCTTTGAACGCAAAAATCATTGACTCGTAAGAGCATCACATCCTTATTTATGGGTCTGTTTTCAGTTTCCTGGTCCAATTACGGTATCAAAAGTAAAAGTTCCATTTTCTCCCACAGTAGAACCAGTTATTAGAACTTTGTATCTTAAACTCTGGAAGCACTAAGTTGGGTGGTATCTACATTAGAGGCAGTTCTGGCATGCAAAACTGAGACCCAGACAGAAAATGGGAGATTCTCAGCTAATGCCTCAGAGTAAGTTAAAAGATACATCTGTGTTTAAAACGGTAAAATCAATAGAACAAAAAGACATCGAAAGGTCATGGAAAGCAATGGTGAGTTTAAAAAAAGCTATTAAAAAGTACTTAGTCGTGTCTTTTTAGGTTTATCTATATTTATAAAGAGCGATTTTTCAATTAACATACATTGGTGTAATTCATTGAACCTGTCGGTAGAGGTTAGGGATGATTTATCCTCTTCCTTTCTTTCAATGCATATCTTTGCACATGCAAGCACTAGTGTAAGAAGTTTATGATTTGGAGACGATAGATAAGTCCGCCTGGGCCGAGTGCCAAGCACAGGCTTCATGGAATGTGCGGGGAGCCAGAGCCTGGATAAGGGATGGCAGCAGAGCAGGGGTGACCCGAACTCCTGGCCAGCAGTTAAGAGATGTGGGTAGACAGCTAGGGGTTTTAGAGCAGGTCATGACCATGCAGGATCTAAAAACCCGGAGCCGGTTCTGGCTTTGTCACTGACAAACTGTGGGATCTTCAGCTTAGATACGAGCTTCTCCAGGCTTAAGTTTTTCATTTACACCATGAGAGTAACAAAGTCTGTCCTGTGGTGGTCGTGAAAAGGCATTGAGACCCAGTAATAGAATTCCTGTTGGAATCCACAGTGCCTCTTGATCGGGTGGTGCACCATATTGACTTGGACTTCTTGGCAAACCAGCTTCCCTAGTTATTTTTTAGATGTTGAAATGTGAAATAACAAACTAAGACTCTGGGTAACACTATGTTATACTAATATTCAAATTTAAGTCTCATAATGATAAGGGTAAATAACATGGCGAGAGCACAGATTGGGTTCGTTGGGGTCTCAGGGATAAAAATTCATTGTCGAATATCTACCTGTCATGGAAGCAAAACAAGCTGACAGATTTCCCCAAACTTTTCTTTTCACTGCTTGCCAATTTTCTCTATTTTCCTCACTGTCAAAAACAGAGTCATGAAAATCAACAGTGCCCACTGACTCCAGGTCAAGTTTATATTTGTTCAAATACCATAGGTTGCACCTTGAGTTTTAAACTATTTACCAGAGAATAGAAGAGTTTTGCAAAGTGCATTGAGGTGGAAAGAAAATTGCATTGTACCTTCGATTTTTGTGGTTGCCAAGTCCTCACTGGTGCCGCTAGAGGCTTTTGAGACCTTCATGGTTCCTTTCCCTGGCAACCATTTTTATTTTCCTTCCTTTGGTCTAATTCCATTGAAAATCTAGCAAACGTTCCAAATAAATACTTCATTGGGAGTAGAAGCGCTTGATGCGGCTGTATTGAAGTGACCGTTTCAAGTTGGCTAGCACAAGCACTGAATAAACACATATTGATATTATAGAACAAAATAATATATTAGCACATTGCTCATTTGTGCTCCAGTGGTCACCCTGATACTATCCGTCATGTGGGGAGTGACAAACACAATTACACCCGAGTGCTAATAGAGTGGAAGGGCAAAACTGCCTGACCTCGGCATCCCGGGTCGATTTAAATGTTTGATGTCTCATTGAATTAGTATCACAGTGTGAAAGACAAAGCTCAAACTAATGGAAATGAGCCTGGACATGCAATACTGCTGATTGGGCTGACATAATTAGAATAATATTCTGCGCAGAGCTAATAACAAGCCGAAGAAATAAATAACCGAGAGATAACCTAATTGCTGCAGGCTAAAACGTTCTTTTGAATATGCTAAGGTTAGCATTTTCTATTTACTTATAAAGCACACGGATGGGCTTAAAAGGAAAACTGTAGTGAGTGTGGCAGAGAGCTGGCCACCAACACACACTGCCCTCTGCAGGGCCCAACCCCTCCATTGCTCCTGGTGCCTGTTCACCAATAAATATTTTTTGGGCCTACTCTGTGTCAAGGCGAGTGTCTGGGAGAGGGAGATTGTGAACCAGGCAGGCGTGTTGCCTTCCAGGAGCTTCCGGCCTCATGGGACCGATACAGCAGAGCCCGGGAGAAGACAGCATGAGGAGACGGATTCGGAACAGTGTTAAGGAAATTCTGCTGAGGGAGGCTTCACTCTGAACAGATTTGCAAATTTGTGCCCTGGAGATTCGAATAGAAAGTTCGAATGATAATTTACTTGGTTTGTTATCCAGCTACCTGAGGAAGATTCCAATTTATTATAGATTCCAGCATCCCAAGGAAGGAGAGACAATATTGGGATTGGTTTGCCAGATCTTTGCTTAAGCTTGAGGAGTACTAATAAAATCCCTTATATTTATGTTGAATTTTACAGTTTTCACAGTACAGTTGACCCTTGAACAAGGCGGGGGTTAGGGGTACTGATCCTCTGGGTAGTCAAAAATCCATATGTAATTTACAGTCCGTGCTCTGGTCCTCCATATACGAGGTTCCTTCATACCTGCCCATTCAGCATCCATGGATTCAACCAACCATGGATCGTGTAGTGCTGTAGTATTTACTATTGAAAAATATCCACATATAAGTGGACCCACACAGTTCAAACTCACGTTCAAGACTCAATTGTAGTTTCATCAAGTTTTAAGACAAAGAGGCACACTCTATTTACCTGCAGGTAAAGGTCCTTATTGTAAGCTTCCAAATGGGAGTGTTGAGGAGGTGCAGGAAAACTCTCAAAAGTGGAATTCTGAAGCCTTGTGGAAATGAGAACTCATTTATTTCGGTTCACTGCTGTATCCCCAGGGCAGGGAATGCCTCCTGGCACGGGCGCTGGATAAATACTTGTTGAGTGAATGCATATGTGCTTTACCTCGATTATCTCATTTCAACTTGGCAGTAATCTGGAGATGGGAACTATTAATACCTCCATTTTACACTGAAGGAGAGCAAGGCATGGAGAGGTTAAGTGACTTGTCCCAGGTCACACAGCTAAGAATTGGCGGGGCCGCTTATGACCCAGAGCATGTGGTGGCTGTGAGTGTAGGTTCTTTCAAGGAATTTTGTTATGAAAGGAAAGAAGGAAAACCCGGCTGTAAGTTGAGGTAGAGACAGGACTTGGAGACACGGAGGCACAGGTTTCTGAGCAGAGGGGAAGCAGCTGTGGTGGTGGAAGGGTCCAGCCTCGTGGACAGTGAAAAGCAGGGGTAGCGAATTTACTGCCATGAACAAACAGGAGAGTTGAGATTCAAAAAAACATTAAGTGGCCACCCAGCTAAGCAGCAAAATAGGACTAAACGTTAGGATTTCTGAGGCTTGTTTACCATCATTTGAACGTCCTTGGCTTGTATACCATCACGTTTCTAGTTATCTTTTCTTAATATTTTCACACAAAATGAGCAGGCAGCATGGAATCGTGAAAAGAATACAGGTCTAGGAATTAAGAATCAGTCTGCTACTGATCGGCTCCGTGACCTTAGGTAAACCCCTTCACCTTTCTGGGCCAGTGTCTTCCAGCTCTAAAATCCCAGTGATCTATGGAATATTTCTGAGTTACCTACTATTTCAAGTGACCCCCCAGTCTTGCTCTTTGCACTTATGAAGCTAATCAGGAATCATTTCTGTGAAGTCTCTTAAGTCCCTTAGCAGTGATTCTCAAACTCTTTTGGTCAGTGGATCACCGTTTACAGAGTCACTTAAACCACTGCTTCTGCAGTAAGGCATCCCATAAGAGACCTTTCCAAAGTAAAGAGGTGAAATGGCATAGACTTTTGTGAGAACGTGATGGGATAATATGTAGATTTGTGAAATATTAAATGAAAATTGTTGATGCCCAGTGATAGGTTTCACTCATTGACTTCATTATTTTCCTTCGATAAACCTTTTGAGCATCTAGTGTGAGCCAGGTGTGGTGTCACTTATCTGCACAGATGTTGTAAGAAGTCAGCCAGCCTGTGGCTTCCTGGTAGTTATGGACATTATTTTAAGAACCATGGCCCCCCAAGTGAGACATGATATAGAGAGATACAGGGATGTACTTTAAATTCCTATGGTAAAAGTTGCTTCATGTAAAAGAGGATGATTAGACAGACATGAGCTCTTATATTTTGATTAATTAAATATTAATATTTAATATTTTGATTAATTAATCTTTGTTATGCAATGACAATAGCTAAGCCATTGAGTTCTAGTATAATAAAAACTTGAAATGGTGAGCTCATTTTGATTTCATGATATGATGCTACACCTATGAGTTCCATGGAGGAAGAGCTGGCTACAGTCAAGTCCTCTAAAGGACAAGAATTTCGGGGATCCCATGTCTGTACAGGTTTTTTGTGTTTTTGGTTGCGCTGGGTCTTAGTTGCAGCTCACGGGGCGCTCCTTAGTTGCAGCAGTCGGGCTCCTTAGTTGTGGCATGCGAACTCTTAGTTGTGGCATGAGTGTGGGATCTAGTTCCCTGACCAGGGATCAAACCTGGGCCCCCTGCATTGGGAGTGTGGAGTCTTAGCCACTGCGCCACCAGGGAAGTTCCGTCTATACAGGTATTTTTAATTGAAGCAATATCAAAATGTTCAAGACTGAGAATTTTCTTATGTTTATAATAATTGACATGGTATTAATTCAGACTCTTATCATTTCTTACCTGAATTGTGCTCACAGCTTCTTAACTAGTTTCCCTTTCTTGTCTAGTGTGATTGCTACAGGACTACCAAGGGATTGTTCTGAAAAGGAGACGCATGTGTGATAGCCCCTCAGCTTCATATCCTTCGGAGCCTGCTGTTGTTCTCAGGGTACAGTCTAACTTTAGGTGAGCCATGAGGGCCTGCGTTCAGTACTCTTTACTTTTATCTCGTCATCCTTCCCCTCTTTATCCTTTGCTCTAACTTGACAGAAAATGCCTGGACCCCCCTGAGGAAGCCTTCCCCCAGGTCTGTGTGTGCACCATTCCACCTGTCAGGATCTCTGTGGCAAAAGCTGGAGAACACTTTGCCTTTTCTTTTCTCCCTGACTTATCCTCCTAGTCCTTCAAAACTCTGCCGTATAGTCACCTTCTCCCAGAAGGTGGACCGGGTCTCAGAAACCCCTTCAGAGTCCCTCTCTAAAGGAACCTGGAAATACGATTGCTTGTTCTAGGTCTGCCTCTCCCCTGGGATCAGAGGGCACACGTAGACAGCAGGCTCGAGAGCCAGGCAGCCTGTGTTTGAAGTTCAGCCCTTCCACTTACTAGCGTGTTAACCACTCTGTGCCGTTTCCTCACCTATGAAGCCAGGATAATAAGGGTACCTATCTCCTAAGGGTGTTGTGAGGATTGCATGTGTGGAATTCATGAAATGGTGCCTGACTATATGTGCTGTATAAGTATTAGCGATTACTCTTAGTAGTAGTGATGACAGTAACAGATGTAAAATAATCTACAAAAGAGCCTGGCACATAGTAACTCTTAATATAATTGTTAGGAGTGATGATGATGATGATGATGATGATGATGATGATTGGGGTGGGGGAGAGGAGGAGCTCCGCAGGGCAAGGTGGGCTCAGGAGCCTTGCAGTGAACTCAGAATACACAGGTGTGAGGTGCCATTGAGACATGGCACTAGGAGGTTCAATGGTGACGCCTCAAGTGAAATAAGGCAATGATTCCTTGTACTTCTGGCTTGGATACCTAGAATCTCAGCTCAGGATCATTACTGCAGCTTTGCTTTTGCCATAGAGATGCTGCTTGGTGAGCAGCAGAGTTCGAGATCTGTTTAAGATGGCAGCAACAAATGGGGTTCACAGCTGACTGGTTGGCCTTGGCAGTGACTGAGAGAGTCAGTATTTAAAAAGCAATTTTTTCCCCCTCTGGCAAGAAGTGCTGTCAGCGTTGGAAGGCGGAAGGCCTCATAGGCCAGGTGAAACCTTCTCTTTGTGATAATGGAAGATGTCCTCGATGTACAGTCACTAAAAGAATTAAACCCCAGGACTCTGCCATTTCCCATTTTGCTCTGGAGCTCACCAAACTGTTCTGGAACTTGGGATGTCTGAGTACATGACCTTCAAAAGGGGAAAGACCCAGCCTTGCCAGGGGTTATTTACAGAACTCTTTACAGGTGAAGCTGTTTTTCGTTTTCTTGTCGTAGCTTCCATTATCTCTTTAAAAGGATGATGATAAATGTTACTTCTACGTGTGAGACTCTATGCACCTTCCTTGGAAGGGCATATACTGGAGAGCACGTGGCTTCCTTTCATTAAGGTTGAAGGCTTGGGAACTCCCTGGTGGTCCAGTGGTTAGGACTTGGCGCTTTCACTGCCGGGACCCAGGTTCAACCCAGGTTTAATCTCTGGTTGGGGAGCTAAGATCTGTTTGTTACTAGTTAATCCCAAGAGAGCAATGCTGGGCCCTCAGTGTCCACTTGTGTTTCAAAGAAGAGTATTTTTTTTGCATTTGGTGTGCTGCTGAGTTGGTGAGTGACTTAAAGAGATGTTTTCAAAAGAGGGAGCAGAAAGCCAAGGGTGGGGAGTGCAAAAGCCAGTTGCCACTTAGGGCAGACTCTAACCAGCGATGGAGAAAAGAACGGCAGTACTATTACCCATACTTAGTCCTTCCACAGACTGACCATGCATGTGACATGCTTGTCGGTAGGCATTGCTCTGGTAACCTGGGTACAGGAGCACACCCCAAAGGGGCCCCAAGGCTTCTTCTCAAGAGTTGCCACATACGGATTTTCAAAACTCAAACAAAGCATGCCACACATATTGAAATAAACCAAATACTAATACAGCTCCGTAGTTGCTTCTGGCTAAGATCATCAGACTACACAAAGCAAGGAATTTATTAGGCTCCTTGTACAACATGTGTGTTTAAAAACTTGATGGGGGGGACTTCCCTGGCGGTCCAGTGGTGAAGACTCTGTGCTTCCAATGCAGTGGGTGCGGGTTCGTTCCCTAGTCAAGGAACTAAGGTCCCACATGCCACATGATGAGACCAAAAAACAAAAACAAAAATTTTACAAAAAAACTTGAGGGTGGAGGCTGGAAATATATCCAGGAAGGAATCATTTGACCTTCGAGTCCCTGAGGTATTGAAAAGATGCTAAACGAGCAGCAGGGAGTTCAAAATAAAGATGGTAAAAAACATTTCATGGTAATATTCTGACCTAGCGTTCATCCATACAGGACTTCCAACAGCCACAAAGGAAGCTCAGCCTCTGTTTTACTCAACATGGAATTATAATTTTAGTTGGCTGCTTTTGCTATACAGTCCACAATTTTCATCATTTGACTGCTTTTCTGGAGAGCTTCTTGTGTGCAGAACACTAGCTACTGTGAATGCGAGAGAAGAGTGTGTGCACGGCATGTGTGCAGCGTATAATGTGACCCCTTTATTGTCTGGCCCAATGTTTCTCTTTTTTTCATATTGTTTCATAATTGGAGCAGACTTGGGAGGGGAATAGAACCCTTGTTACATTTTAATCCAGTTGTGAAATGTTAGAAAAATACATCAAAAGGTTTATGTGGAAGCATGAAACCTGTGAAATCTTTCAGTAAAACCCACTTCTGTGGACTGCTCTTAAGATGGAGTGAATAGGCTGACAACTTCGAATCTGAGGCTCGGGGATGTATTTTGGGAATGGACCACCCAAAAGAGCATCCTCACCCCAAACTAAACAAAACTAATATATTCTGTGTGTATGAGTTTGGTTTCCCATCTTCCTCAAAGTTTTCTAGCTGACCAGAATCAGAGCTGATGAACTGAAGAGCTGATGAGTCATGTTAAAATAGTCAACTGACGCTGAAAATCTGAACTATCTGTGATCGTGTCTTCTCAGATGATGGTGAACTCAGTTATATCGAATGATCAGGGAATGAGGTTCTTCTTATTTTGACACCAAAATGTGTTGCCAACTAGCAAACAATGAGATTGCAGCAAGAGACACTAGCAAATTCTGTTCATGATCAGGTACATTAGAATTTTCTAGGTCATAAGGCTATCATTGTGGACTTTGATTCTAGTAGATCTGGAACTGTTGTAGGCTAGAGATTCCTACTGTTAGAATGTGAGATAAACTAGCTTTTACTGTTATGAATGAAAATTCTCCTATTGACCATGTGCATAGATGGCATGAAAAAAACACTAAGAGGGACAACCCCAGGAATACCCTTGCAGTCCAATGGTTTGGACTCTGCACTTTCACTGCCGAGGGCCCGGCTTCGATCCCTGGTTGGGGAACTAAGATCCCACAAGCCGTGCTGCGCAGCAAAATAAATAAATAAATAAGACAGCCGCAACATTGTTGCCATTTGTGTTTTACATGAAGCTAAAGCACACATCATTGTGTGCTGGCCCCTCTGCCTTGAATTATCACTCAGGCTCTTAATAACAGTGCTTTACATGGTTGGACGCTTCCTGTGTGTCAGGCACTATATTAGGAATTTTACATACATTATCTCACTGAATCTTCTTAATAGCCTTAAGAGGCAGATACCATTATCATCTCCATGTTACTGAGGAGATCCTTGACACAAGGTCAAGTCAGACAGCTGATTTTAAACCCAGGTCCATCTGAGTCCAAAGTGACCGTTTTTGGTTTGAACACAGAACACATATGCCAGGAGCCCTAATGCAAGTCCCTAGGTGTACTAATATTCCCACGGAATTTCATGGTCAGTCTGAGTATACACATTATGGACCAATGGCTCTTCTCTCAGATTAGCTATTTACCCTCAAAGCCTGGGAAGAGTCAGGATCTGCTTGGTGCCCTGACGCCATATCTCTTCTCTCCCCGTGTGTGGGTGGAGTCCTTTGTCTTCTCCGGCTCCAGCCTCAGAGAGGAGGTGAGCGTGGACTTGCATCAGCTGGCACTGGGTTAGTCTGTCCCAACCTGGTGCCTGGACCAATCACATTGTCAGGACTCACCTTGTCCAGTGGTTTGGTAAATGGGTACCTGCTCTATGATGGGGCCCTGGTACCTGCTCAGGGACTTTTCCTAAGCGTCACTGGCACACATTGTTGTGCTCTGCCTGCCTGTCTGGTCACCCTCTTTTTCTCCTTTCTGTTGCTAATGCTTACCTGGACTCCCCTCCATTTCCTATGACTATCCTTCCCTTCTAGTTTCTGCCTTTTTGATGGCACCCATTCCCATGGCATGTTTTGTACTCCCTAGTACCTGCCTAGCTTGGGCATAGCCAGCTTCTGGCCTCAGCTCTTTGAATGTCCACTTTCTGTAGTGTACCCTCTGTACCCAGCCATGCTGTTACACAAGAAGAGGTACGGGTACCACATAAATGATAATAATGATTTACCACCATGTTATTTCCATCACCAAGCACAGCATCCGGCATTTAGTAGGCGCTTATTAAATAGTTACTGAATGTCTAAGACACAGCATCCATTGTTTGCTTGGCACTTGCTAGTTTTATATATATATGTGTGTGTCTCATTTTATCTCTTAGTTGAAGTGTCATTTATGTACATTAAAATGTACACATCTTAGGTGCACAAATGGATGAATTTTGACACCTGTGTAACCAATACTCTAATTAAGATATAGAAAAACTTCTGTCACCCCCCAAAAGTTCTCTTATGTACTTCCCAGTTAATTGCCTGAATTCAGCCCAGAAGCAACCACAGTTCTGATTCCTTGAGGTATGGTCTGGTTTTGCCTATTATTGAACTACATGTGGTGGAACCATAGAGAATACTCTCTTTTGTGGCCGGCTTCTCTCATTAAACAAAATGTTTTAAAAATCTTCCCTTTAATGTCCATTCTTAAAACAGTCTTTGTGAGGTATATATTGTAGTGCCCATTTTACGGATGAGAAACTGTCTCAGGATATTGAGGAACTTGCCAAGGCTGCAACCAGTAGGTACCCCAACCAAGATTTGAATCCATCTGTCTCTGACTCCAAAGCTGAGGCGCTGCCACTTGAAACAGAGAGAGCACAACTGCACACAGTTCTGAGGAAGCCCTTGCATAGGCCCCAGATTCAGCATACAGCCAAAATCGCATGATAAAAAGGATCTGAAAGCTTTTTTCTCCCTTTTTACACAAGCACGCCAAAACCAACAGAGTTTTCCTGATGGTTGTTTTTCCTGTAAGGTTGTACTCCCCAGTAAGGGCCGTTGTCAGCCACCTGAAGATGATCTGGAGTTCATGTAGAAATGATGGGACGTACAGCTGGGTGTTCTGTCTTTAAAATGAGGAAGAGCCCTTGGCATACAGAAATCGTCCATCTTGGCACTAATCCTGTGCCCGCATTTGCTCCATTGACAGGCTTTGCTAAATGCTTTCTGATTGGATTTGAGCTCCAGAGAGAGGGAAGGGAAATAAAAGACACGATCATGGTCCTTGAGGAAGTATGGGGAGGGTGGATGACAAAAGAGAGGGATGCACAGACATGCAAGTAACAGAAACATGGGCACATGTATACATGCCAATAGTAGGTACGTACTTTAAGGGATTCCTGATGTGACTGAGTTGAGCAATTTGTGCGTGTGTCTGTGTGTGTGTGTGTGTGTGTGTGTGTCCTGAGTCTTTGGGGCAGGGGAGTGGGGTGGGAGTGAGGCTGCTAGTCAGTGACATTTTCATAGAGGGAGGAAAAGGGATCTATAATCATTCAAGACCACTTGGAGTGCTGTTTCCACAGGGAGGCTGCTTAGGTTAAAATCCCAGCCTGGCTACTATCTGGCTCTGTAATTTGGGGAAGTTACAGGATCTCCCTAAGCCTCAATTTTCTCATCTAAAAAACAGAGATTCTGGGAGTGACCTCATAGTACTAGGAACTCTTTGTTATCACATTTAGAACTTTCGCCAACTCTTGCGTGCTCAATCAGTGTTATCATACCCATTTTTCACTGTTGTTTTTTTAAATTTTTTTTGGCTGCGTTAGGTCTTCGTTGCTGCGCGCGGGCTTTCTCTAGTTGCGGTGAGCACGGGCTACTCTTTGTTGTGGTGTGTGGGCTTCTCATTGCAGTGACTTCTCTTGTTGTGGAGCATGGGCTCTAGGCATGCAGGCTTCAGTAGTTGTGCCTCACGGGCTCAGTAGTTGTGGCTCACAGGCTTAGTTGCTCCGCGGCATGTGGGATCTTCCCGGACCAGGGATCGAACCTGTGTCCCCTGCCCTGGCAGGCGGATTCTTAACCACTGTGCCACCAGGGAAGTCCCCCCATTTTTCACTATTGTTAAAGCTGAGGGTTAGAGAGGTAAGTGATTTGTCCAACATGACAAGGTAATAAATGGCATACTCAGCAATCTAGTTAGGTCTGTGAAATTCTAAGCCCAATCTTACCCTCCTTTATCTCCTAGAAAGCCTCGTGAGCTGTGCATCACATCTTGTAAGGAGTTGTGAGGCATGAATGACAGAAAAGAATGACAGTAACAATAGCAACTGCTCTCAATTGAGCTTGCTGGATGATGGCAGTTGTGCCAGGCCCTTCCCACGCAGCCTCTCTGATCCTACAAGGCGGACGTCACACATCCCCTTTTTGCAGAACAGGAAATGGACTCAGGGAAGGTAAGTAAGTCTCCTAGCATTACCCAGCTGATACGGGGCAGAGCCAGGAATTTTGTGTGTGAAGAAATGGGGATTGCTCTTAGGACATATTTGGATGGACACGAGAGGTCAGAAACTCAGCTAAAGACCCATCCCACTGTTCAGGTGATGTGATTGGGGTGCATTAATTGTGAGGATGCACACGATGAAATGAGACAACTTGGCCACTAATTCCAAAGCCGCCCTCCTTCCTCCCATTTTAACTGATCTGTCATAATGGTCAGCAGGCACCAATTCCAGTTCTGAAACGGATTGGCTGCGCAGCCCTGCACAAATTACATCACTTCTGAGAGTTCCCTCACTGGTTAGGACATGTGGACAACATATGCCTATCCCACAGAATTGTCAGGGAAATTAATTACCGTATGTAACATATGTCATTGTGCATAACACCTGACAGACCCTCCATAGATGATGGCCATGACTGTTAGACACGGCATCCTCACTTCACGAGCACAGCAGAGAGAAAAGAGTTGGGTTGCATCACAGCTTATCAGCAGGGGAGCTGTAACTACCATTGGTGCTGGGGGAGCGTTGGAGAGGAAGAATGTTTGAAGAGGGTTCACATGGGGCAGGGATGGGAAGATCATGGGTGTCATTCTGGATACAGAAGAAGACGGTTAGAACTAATAGTTGGCAGTAGAGATTGGGGGAATTTATTTGCATACATGTAGCAGTCAAAACCATGGATGGGTTATTTGCAGGAATAAGTTACAGTAAGATAGGATGCTCAGGGCAAGTAGCATCTGGCCAGTAGTAAGTAGTGGAGAATGTGTATTTGTGTGTGGGTGTGTGCGCATGCGTGTGCATATGCACACACGTGCCTGCTTGCTTATGTGGGTAAGAGGGGGTTATGTTTCTTATAATAAATGCTGTAGAGCAAGCACTGGCACTTCAGATCAAGGACATTTTCCTCTTTCTAATAGCTCTAAATAATTGCTACAGAACAGGCGAGTAAAGTAAGATACATTTGGCGTTTAGCATATGTGGAAATATTATGAATAGTTGCAGACTCAATTCGCTTTGATGCCCTTTGACAATCTGATAATTTTTGCAAAGATGTACTTAAAATGCTGTTTCATGCAAAGTTCAGATTTTTTTCCCCTTGTTTAAAAAAATACACGACATCATTAATTTGCAGGCCTGTATATTAATTTTGCTGAGAGCACCGTTTATTTCTCCTTCCTTCCACTTTGTTTAAAGTCGGTTGTTGACAACTCTCCCGTGTGTCAGACTCTCACCGCCAATAATTGCTTAAGGACTCCTAACTTCTACAAATGTTGGTTCCAGCTCCAAACCCCATGCTAGCCCTAGAAGAAAAAAAAAGAGAGAAGGGGGAAGAAAGAACTTCTGATGAATTTTTGATTTTCCTTCTTAACAAAGAAATGTCTGAGATTCAAAGCAATAGCTTAAAGTGATATTATAAAATAGAATATGGAGTGCACTGTTCTGAATGACTCTTTGCTTTTAATGTGGGGCTGAAAAATTGTCAGCGCCTTTTTTGATGAGATGGGGTTCTTTTTTTTTTGTTCTTGATCTAAGAATCGAGGAGAAAAACGTGCTACTTGCATTTGAATATGGCATGAGCCGAGCTGTAATGTATTGGAGATAAAGTAATAGCAGCAACGCCTTAAGGCAGCACCTGTATCTCCGGGTCAGTGCCATATCTCTTCAGATCGCAACGGCGCCACTCTTTCTGCGGCTGCTTTATTAGGCCTAATTAGGCGGGCTGTCACTTTTATTGGTGATGGGAAAGGAAGATAAGTAGATCACTTGTGTCATCTATCTCTATCCGGACGTGTCTAAAAAATCTAAAGTGATTGCTGTAGGCCACAAATAGATACCACAGAGGGAGAGGGAATGGGAACCAAAAAATAATAATAATAATAACAGCCAGGACGGTAATAAAAAAAAGAAAAGGAAAAAAACCTCTAGAAATGCCTTACCTTTGGCACTGCTGTGTATAATTTCAAACCCACAGAGAAGAGTCCGTGAAACATCCTGGAAGCCCTTTTGTTCTGAGGGAGCAGGTTATCCCATGGATTTTCCGATAGCTGAATGGAAGGGGTAGGGGGAAATGCTTCCAGCTTAGGAGTGTAGGAGCAGGTTCTCCAGAAGTTGGTCCAAGTTGTAACAAGAGCCTCACCTAGTGTGCAGGAGAGCAGTAAAGGGTCACATTAATGTAGGAGAATCCCACAGCTGTGTGTGTGTGTGTGTGTGTGTGTGTGTGTGTGTGTAGGGCCTGAGAATAAGAAGAAAGCTGACTCCATGGGAGGGAGCTAGTTGTGTATATTTAAAATTTTGGGTAAATCCCTGTCTGGCCTTTTCAATGAGAAGCATCGTCCTTGTGCACGCCTGACATATGCACGGGATCCTGCTCGTTGTGGCTGCCCAGGTACCTCAGCAAACGCTCGAGTGTTTCTCCCTCTCCTTCTCTCCTTTTCCCCTACTTCTTTATCCTCCCCTTTCCCCTGTAATTAGTAATAATTATAACGACATTTGAAAATTCACAAAGCACTTTCACGTACATCATTCCATCTGCCTAACAAGCATGTGAGGTATATCATTATTTTATCTCAGTTTTAGAGGTGAGTAAATGGTGGTCCAGAGAAGTTAAAATATTTGTTTCCAATCACAAGGTTGGTAGGTTATGGAGTTGGGATTAGAACTAAGGGTCTTCACCTCTAAATCCTAGGAGCTTATTGTTGGTTTTTATAAAATATTGTGATGTCGGTATTTAATTTGAAGCTATGTTTCAGTTTGTAGCATCGTTCTGGGAATTTAAAGATTTTGCTTCACAAACTCTCTTAGAGCATCTTGGCTGGCTGCTCTTGACAAAATGCCGTGTTATATGCCTATATGATATCATAACTTGCCGGTATCATTTTACTCCCCCTTGCTTTATAATCCTCTCCTTGTGTTGGTCTCCCAAGCCTTGTGAGTAATCTTCGGGCAGAGTTTATCACACATCATGCCCGGTTTATTACGTATCGTCAGGCCCAAGCACACAGGCCTGGAGCAGAATAACTGTCTGATCGAAGTTTGTTAAATGAGTGAATAATTAATAATGAAAACTAACATTTGATGAACGCTTACTATTACTAGCCATTTTGATTGACTCTTGATATACAGTTACTCATTCATTTCAGTTAATTACCACAAAAATCCTATGAGGCTTGCACTCTTATGATTCCCATTTTACAGCTTAGAAAACAGGCTTGGAGAGGCTGAGTAACTTGCCAAGGGTTATGTAGCAACCAGGAAATGGTGGAGCTAGGGTGTGAGGCCAGGTCAGGGGCTGCCCACCCACACCGAGATTCTACTGCCCGTCTAGTGAATGAGTAACGCCTGCGCCAAAGGATGTGATAAGAGGGAGACATCAGAAGATGTGAGTCTCACCTCTGCAAGGCTCGAGTACAGCACTTAGCTTCTCAATTTCCTCATCTGTAAACCAGGTGATAATCTGTATTCACAGGTTGGTTGTGAGGCTCCAGCTCTGTGATGGCTAGGAGGCTTTGTAATTCTAGCGAATTCTCTAGATATTTGTCAGCTGTGTTACTGCTGCGGTTGTCGCAAGGCTGACAGCAGCCCCTGCGGTGAGCCACAGGTCTCCTGTGTCCTGCTCAGGGTTGGCCCTTCAAGAGGCTCCCCAGGCCTGGACTGAGTCCAGCAGGGAGCCAGTGCCCCCTGGGTTCCTCAGGTAGCTGCCAAGGGCTGTTTCTAATTGTCCTTTAGCCTCCGGGGAGAGTCAGCACATTTCATCTTTATCGTTTCACAAGAAAAAAAACAACCCTCTGTTGAACTTTGGGTGAATTAGTCTGAATTCTTGGCATTTTTTGCCTTTTCCAGGAAAAGTAGCTTAGTCACACCCTTCTGCAGTTCCTCACCTCCGTTCTTTACTTCTTTTTCTTTTTTGCTGCTCATGGACAGAGATGAAAAGCTCATGTAACAATTTGAGAATTAGCTCTTTGGTGAATGAACTACTGCTTCAGTCTCCTTGTGGACAGAAGGGTTTTTCAGGCTTCTTGTACAGTATAGTGTGAAGGTTAAGCTTGTGAGCTCTGGGGTCAGATTTGCTTGGGTTCAAATCCTAGCTCTGCAACTTAACTATTGTGTAGGGCTCACTAAGCTACTTTAGCTCCTTCCTCTGAGCCTCAGTTTCCCCATCTATAAAAAGGGGGTAATAGGGCTTCCCTGGTGGCACAGTGGTTGAGAGTCCGCCTGCCGATGCAGGGGACACGGGTTCGTGCCCTGGTTCGAGAAGAACCCACAGAGCGGCTGGGCCCGTGAGCCGTGGCCGCTGAGCCTGCGTGTCCGGAGCCTGTGCTCCGCAACGGGAGAGGCCACAACAGTGAGAGGCCCGCGTGCCGCAAAAAAAAAAAAAGGGAGTAATAACACTAGTTATCTCGTGGGGTTCTTGTGAAACCTACATGAATTAATGCATGTGGAAAACTCAGAACTGTGCCTGGTACCTCATGAATACTCAAAAAAGTTCTTTATTTAAAAGATACACCTTTGTTTGAAATTATACCGCATAGATAGATCTAAGCTTTGAGTACTTTGCAAAAATTTTGAAGGAGCAGTAAAATTTCATCAAGCTGATTTTTATATGATGCCCAAACCTCTGGCTGAATAGAGAGAAATTGACCACTGTTTGCTTTTATACGTAAAATCCTGAGCATTTGGAGACTTCAAAATGGTCGCATCATTTCATAAAACTGTGCACCTTTTTTCAGTGTTAGCCAGCATGTAGTATCAGCTCTGGGTCTTTGGTCTGGCTGTGGGTGTCTCTTCAGCCCAGGGTCACCACATCTGGATGTGTTGTGGTCATTGGTGAGGTGTGACCCAAAGAATTGATCATTATTGATAAGGTACTCAAAGTTGTATTTTCTAAATGTATTACTTTGACAACTTAGAGTAGATTCAAGGCTACCTCAGTAATATTTCTAACACTCTTCTGTGAGGTTTCTTGAGTGGGTGAGGTGGGCCAAGTTAAAATTAGCTCCCTGAGACCTGCTTAAACACTTCAGCACTTGCCTGGGAATTTTGTGGTGCTTTTACTTGCCAACAACATTATGGGGGGAATATTTGAATCTGGGTATGCACACGAGTTCAAGTTTTATATGTTAATTATCATTCCCCAGTATTTCCCAGTATAGGACATTTGAAAATTGCTGGCTCAGTATGATCTCCCACATAATTTAGGAACTTTTTTTACAGCAGTGGTTTTTAAACTGTGATCCTTGGAGCCCTGTGGGGTTGCCTGAAGAGCCTTGAGGGTTAAAACTGAGTCGAGTTCTACGTGCTCTACTGCAACCACAGCAGTGCTATTTCACTTGTATTATATTTTGGGATTTCACATGAGATTTTGAAAAAAATACACTAATGTTTTTCTGAAAACACTGTTAGTAGCCTCCACGGTAGACTGTCATTCAGCCTCTCTTTGAGGGTCCCTACTTGGTAAGCTACCCTGTTCATTGCATGCCTGCACAGTTCTGCTCGGAAGTTCTCATGGGGGCCCTGAACCTGCTTCGTTATATTTTTACCCCCTTGTCCTTGGTTTGTCTCCTGACACAACACAGAGCAGGTTGGCAGCACATGACCCTAAATAGTTTCAGAATGAATACAACTGGAAAGTGGCCCACAGGGTCATAGAGTTGTCATTTTAGAGACACGAGATGGGGTCTCACACTATTGGAGAATGGTGATGAGAGCCGATCTCTGCTGGGAAGTCAGACACCCATCATCAACATCTTCATCATTTCCCCTCTTCGTTGTATGTGCAACAATTCTCCTGAAATGATTAAGAAAAAAAATTACCTTGTTTCCTCATAAAGAGTGGTCCTGAAAAACACAAGAATTCCTACTTCTGTTGATGAAAGAGAAGAAGGGACAATCACGTCTCGCGAAGTGACGGTAACAAGAGTTTTTGTGGTAGGACCACTCAAGAGTTTCCAGACTCTGTATGCTTTGTGTGATCCCGGGAATATTTGTGTTTACGTGGAATTACAGTTACAGCCCAACAACTTCTGCTAATGCTGAGTAAGAGCAAGGAGAACTCATTATGTTAGCTTTTCCATTATTCAGAAAATGATCTAATTGTATTAATGGTTTTTTGAATTTCCATATAATCATTTTCACATTAGTTTTTACTCCTTAGATTAAAGGGGGAAAAAGCCACTGCTAAAATGCTCAAATATTATTCTGAATTAACGGCTCCTCTGTCCAATTAGTGAGCATTATTGTTGCAATACATTCATACACAGCACACCAGAGATGGCATGAAAACACTCCCGTGGACAAGCAAACATGAAAAAAATGAAAACAACAGAGTTCCAGAACAGTTTCTTTTTTTTTACATTAAAATAAACCCCAAGGCTGATTTCCTAATTTCCACTTGCTTGGCGGTTCTCAGTAGTAACAACACTGCAAAGAGAAAGGCTGTTGATGGGCTTCCCCTTTCCTTTTAAAAACTCTGTTGCAAAGCAGGGCTGTGTTGTAGCCGCTGCTTGAGTATCAAGCAGGCTAGCTTTGCTTGCTCCTTGCCAGCCCTCTTCAGGCGAGAGAACAGGCCACCACCTCGCAGAGGACGGCCCTCACTGCCCACTGCAGGTGTTGGAACCTATTTGTGAAGCACATTTTAAAGAGAGATTCTGTATTTTAATGGTCACTTAGTAGCTGGCTACCAACCGTCTGCGCTCTCTGCCTGGGGACAGAAATGCCAGGCTTATTAAATATTCAGAAGTTGTGCATTACTATGGGGATATGTGACAACAGCCTATCTGCATATTGAGAAAACAGCAAGTTTACATTCTTCAGAATAGCTGTTCCAGTTCTGGGGAGGACTAATGTTTACCTGGCTAAAGATGCATAAAAATGCAAGCTCTGTCTTGGAGATCTGCTTTGTTGCTTTTTTTTTTTTTTTTTTTCCTTTGAACATGAAAATTTGAAAAACCAAACTTGCTTATGGAGAGAAAATTCAAAACAAACAAACCTTTTGAAAAAATCCAGTTGTCTCGTCCTGGCTGTTTTGGAGGACGTGTCAAATGTTTGAAATACTTACATGTTGGTAGACTGTAAGAAAAAGCATTTAATTAAAATACTTCAGATTCTAAGTGAGAAATTTCCTAGGATGTAGCTAAGTTGTAGGGAATAAAGTGATGAGATATTAGCTCTTTCCTTGAAATCATCTTAATAATCGGAACACGGTAATCACCCAGGGCTTAGTCAATGCCAGCTGCAAATTAGGAACCCAGGAACATATAATCCATTTTACCTTCAAAGAGAGACTTTGTATACCTCAGTGTAGTTGCTAATTAGACCAGTGGTCCTTCCAGCCCCTTATTCACTTTCTAACCATAATATGAATCATGGTTGCCCAATAAGAAGCCCCTGAAAATATCTGGGATGTAACCCCGGTGTGCACAACTTTCCTTCATGATCAAGTATGGCTACATCACTAAAGACTTTCGGTAAAGCCTTGCTGAGTCTGCTTATATTTTAAAAGAGTGATTCAGTATGAGAGAGGATCAGTGCCATGTTTCTCTTGACTGTCCTTAGTTTGCATTCTAACCAGACACATCAACTTCACTGTTTAGCCCGGCTTTCCGTGTACATAGGTATGAGGTATGGTGAGGCTGATGATCACAGCCATACTTCTTGGTGCATGGTGAACCTTGCTCTTGTGTTCCCTCCTTCCTCCCCACTCCTGATTCCTCTCTTCCTTTGGCTATTGCATATTTGAGTCTTTCTCTTTTAGATGTGTTAAATCAGATCAGTGGTCCTTCTGAGAGTTCGTTGATGGAAACTTGGACTCTACAACATCATCCTTAGAGACTAGAGATGTCCTCTAAACATCCCTAACCTCTGCTTGTTAGAACAGTCACAGGAAACAAAACTCTTTTAGACTTTGCATCTCCTGTTTCTCAGTGGATATGTGGTATGTTTCACGTGCTTTCCCATCTATGACATTTGCCTTATTCTCTAGCTGATAACTCCTTTACCCCATTTTGGCTGCACTTGAAGAAGATAGTGAATAAGGGTTTGGACTCTGAGGTTTGACCATCGCAATGTACATCTTTTCTCCATAGCTCGGTGGTTCTGGAACCCTGGGCAAGCAAGTCACTTTTCTGTGTCTCAGGATTTCAGTTATGCTCTGAGGACAATAATAATATTAGTCTTATGGGATTGTTATGTGGAATAAATAAATAAATAACATCAGATACTTGGTGTCAATGCTTAGCTATAGTAAATGTTTAAATATGTTAGCCATGATTACTACCATTAAGGATTCAACAACATCAATGCTAACTGAACACCTTTTCTGGATAGGCACCGAGGACAAAGAGATAGTAAAACACAGACATTATCTTGGAATAAACTCAGTCTAGTGGCAGAAATATGAGAGCAATTGCAGTGCAGTGTGATAAAGTACTTTTGTAGTGGCATGTTCATTAATTCTTGTTTGGTTCTTAAAACAGTGCTATGAGATATTAACCCCATTTTCAGATGAGGAATCCGGGGCCCAGGAAAGTGAAATGAAAAGCCTGCAGTCACGGGTTAGAGACACGTTTCTCTTTTAAGCCTGTTGCCTCCGATTTCACCTCTTGCATTTTGCACCAGGCCAGCCTGCCTCATGGGCACACATTCCTGTATTGTTGCTGGTAATTTTGCATGAACCCTCTTGCCTCTTTCTGTCTCCCGTGACTTTCCATGCACTCTAGTCTCTGTTGATTCCGTTAGGGACCGTGGTCCTGGAAAAGAGCCCTGGCAAGGAGTCAAGGTTACTATAGGCGTATTCCAGGTCTCTTAGGTTGCATACGTACTTACCTTGTGTCCTCACCTCTCTGGACCCTAGTTCCTCCAGCTGCTTGACAAGGGTTTTGAGGAGCACAAGGGTTTTCAGAAGGCGGGTTCTGGGGTGATGCCTCAGCTGCCATCTTGGGGAGTGAGACTCACCTTCTCTGTTAGAGGGCTCTGCTTTTACTTGTGTCAATATACTGGTGTTTCATGAAAGATGATGTTGGAAAAAAAGGATTCTGCTTGCTTTACCATTTAAAACGCTGTGGACAAAATGACCTCTCAGATCTTAGTCTAAAACTCTGTGATTCTAGTTGTTGGAAAAACAGTGAGAAATCCTAGAAGGAGGAAAAGTTGTGTAATATATCCACACACCCATTCAGTACCTTTGAAGAAATGCTTGAAAGCAAACTACAAATGATTTTTAATAGCTAAATGGGTGGTTAATTAGGTTTCTTAAGATTATCTCTTATGTAAACAAAAACTTAATAGCTCTGTAAAATCAGTGTGGCATGTAGTAGAGTGATTGTAGAGTTAAAGGACATGGGTTCAAGTTCTGGCTCCAGCGTGTGTCGACATGACCTTCCCCAAGTCACTTTACTGCTCTCATCTTTGGTTTCCTTTGCTCAGCCAGCCTCAAGGGACTGTTAAGATTGAGATAACTAGAGTGAAAATGCTTACAGACCATTGTAGCTGTGAAAATGTTCATTTTCCTTTTATAATTGGTTTTAACATATTGATAAAGTTCCAATTACTATTGGTAAGGTTTTCAAATCCTGAATTTCACAGTTTCAGACATTTCTCTCCAGCGTGCTCCCCTGGCAGGGATGTCTCTGGAGTTTGTTCTGACAGACTGGTCTTTAGTTAACAAAGAGAAGAGGGGCATGTGTGTGTGTGTGTGTGTGTGGCGGGGGCGGGGGTTATTGTCATTGCTGTCCAGGCTGACAAATGGGTTTAGGTCCAGACTTCCCCCTCCATTATTAATGAAAAATTTCCTGTCACCTGAGGCTAACCTAGTTCCTTTCACAAGTCTTTGGCGACTATCTTGCTGCCATCCGAAGAGTAGTCTGCCAAGCAGAGAATGTCCTCCCTGCTCTTTCCC
>NW_006786541.1:2787914-2814264 GCF_000442215.2 Lipotes vexillifer
CCCTTAAGAAACACTTGAGCATGTTGAGCGCACGAGGGCCTCAAATTAGGTTTGAATAAAACACTGTGATAAATAAGTCAGTGTCTCCTCTACGCAGATTGCCACTTGTTTAGGGATTAAAGTATCGATTTTTGAATGTTGCTGAGATTCAGACATGGGTTAATTAAACATTTACATATATGTGCTGAACAGTATATTGCATGGTACCATAATGTGCTCTTTAATCAGAAACCATGGGTGTTTGTGTTTGCTTTTTCCATGTTAATTGGCACCATGCTGGCTCAAGCTTAGGTATTTGGCTAGATGTAAGAAAAGAGACATGGTGTTTTAAATATTTTAATTAGGACCAGCAGTTCTGAGCTCCCTCATTTCTCATTGGATTGTTTTTCATGCATGAATAAATTAGCTAGCATGGAAGTACTCTAGAAAGTGGTTGCCCTCTGGCCATAAAAAGAGTCCTATTCATTAATACTTTAATGAAATTAGCTGTGAGCAAAATATTATTCCTTTTAACTGTGTTCTAATTTCTTAATTTTAATTAGGCACGTAATTGTAGGGTGCTGAAATGATCTTGATGTTTAGCAACGAAAGTTCCATCATCAGGAGCCTGTGTCTGAAATACCACACGCTCCCAACACGTTCCAGCAGGAAATTCTCCATCCAACTCTCTTCTCCCCACTGGCTTCACCAAAGATCCCCTTCACCCTTCCATTGGTGACCATGATAGGAGATGTCAAAATAAAGCTGTTGGACGGTTGGATCAGTTTAGGAGTGAGGCAGGGTGAGGTCTACCAAGAATCTGGCCTGGTGATTTTCTTTTTCTTTCCAGTTTTTGTCTTCTCAGGCCCCCACTTAAATATCTGTGTCCCTCCACCCCACTTTATTTTAGAGTTCTCTGGGTTTCTCTTTACTACTTATTATTTTATTGGCTGGTTGTGTGAGCACTGTGAGGACAGGGCATATTTTTCTCTTTTATGTGCCACCCCAGTTTGTGGCACATAATTCCTACTTCATACAAATATAGTTGTTGGATGCATGATACTTAATGGAACTATGGGGTCCATAATGCTGCAATATTCTGATATAAGTTGTGGCATTTCATAATGCTTTAGGTAAGCAAGAGAGTCCACAGATAAACACCAAAATGGAGCTTCTGAATTTGATAGAACATTCTGAATTTGCTGAGTTTTGAATTTAGAAGAAATAGTGTGGAATTTGGATTAAAAATTTAAGTGAGAAACCAAAAACCTATATCCATTACCACTTCATATTATTACCTAGAATTTAAACTGAGATGTATCGTGACATGTATTGAGTACAGATGATACAATAATTACTGAGAAAATGAACATTCACTCAGTAATTGTTTGCAGCATTCTTGCCTTCCACCCTTAACATAACATCATATGCTTGGACTGACGGGTTTTGAGTGAAATGAGTGAGACAACTAACTCATTTATTTAAATATTTTATAGGTGTTAAATAAATATAGTTAATATTTCATAGTTCCATCAAAAAGTTACATATTTGATCTGATAAGTACAATGGGAATAATAATAATACTTCCCTCATAGACTTATTGGGAGTATTAAATGAGATGAATGCATGTCAGACACATAGAAGAGTACCTGACATAAGGTGAGTACTCAGTAAATGTGGGATCATATTATTGACATTATTAATACTTGTGTATAGATTGTCATTATGCAACCTGCATAACATTTGACAGCATTTTATAATGTGCAGATCCCTCTTACCTCTGATCTCACTTAATTTCACTGCATCTATTTAATAAGAATAGAGATAAGACATCCCATATTACAGAATGAGGCAAATCTTATCCCACCTGATTTCTTAAAAGATAATTTCATCAGTGGAACCATTTTTCAGATGTAGCTTGATGCTTACTCACATTAGAGTTTAGCACTTCCAGTTAGTGAGTATTTAAAATGCTGTGAACACAGAGGAAGCAGCATGCCCATCACCCAGCCCCCTCTTCCTTTTCTTATGGTAAACAAGATCCCAAAGTTGCTTCATATTCTTCCCACATGTGTTTTCAGCTTTTATTATACATAAATCACAAATCAATAATATACAGTGGTCAGGGCAGACCTCAATTTTCCACACCAGAAATTTATAAAATTTTAGTAGCTTTAGAAAGTAAATATTTGGGAATCCCCTGGTCCAGTGCTTAGAACTTGGCGCTCTCACTGCCAGGGGCCCTCGTTCAGTCCCTGGTAGGGGAACTAAGATCCTGCAAGCCTCGCAGTGCAGCCCAAAAAAAATTGTAATGAGGAAAGAAATGATAACAAATTACAAGTTTCAAAAACTCATGAATATCACAAAATCTAGAAAAATAATATTTTTGTTGATTAACTATTTGACATACCTCTGTTATATTTTTTCTGTAATTTTTTTGGCTGCATACTTTTTTTTTTTTTTTTTTTTTCTCTCCTGTTGCGGAGCACAGGCTCCGGACGTGCAGGCTCAGCGGCCATGGCTCACGGGCCCAGCCGCTCCGCGGCATGTGCGATCTTCCCGGACCGGGGCACGAACCCGTGTCCCCTGCATCGGCAGGCGGACTCTCAACCACTGCGCCACCAGAGAAGCCCTGGCTGCATACTTTTTATTTCATATGAAATGATTTAATATATTATCTAATTTTCTAAATTAGCTTTTTCTAAGTAGATATTTTTTCCTGAACTTTTAGAGAAATTCTATTACCTAAATGGTAATCGGAATACAAAGACAATTTTTCTTTCTTTTCTTTCTTCTGCTTCTGATAGGATAGTTAGGTATAATGACAAGTTCTAGATCAATGTTATGATACTGTACTATCTTTTGGTAACTTTTTCATCACTAAACATTAAGTTTTTCAGATTTATCCTTATTTATACATATGTCTAGTTTATTTAGTTTAACTTCTATGCAGTAACCATTAGCATGGTTAATCAACTTTTATTTTTATTCTTGATAGTTGAAATTTATACAGCCTGAAACTTTGCCGACAAAAATAGTCATTTTTGGTGCTACTGCTATGTGTTTTTGCCTTAGAAACATTAGAATCAGTATAAATTCTCTTTTGTAAGATTTTTCTCCCAAAGAAAACAAAACAGTGTGTTTATAATTGTATAGCCTGCGTTGTAAGTTTATTCCTGACAGCAGAGAACTTTGTTTTGATTAGGCATCAATGAAAAGCAAATGTCCCATTTACAATTTTACATATCTGACTGGAAGAATTTTCCAATGACCAGTTTCTGCTTCCATACAGTCTAAACTTGTTTTTTTCTCTTCCCCCCCCCCCAACTCTCAGCATATTTCCAGGACCTGGTGCTGTAGGGAGTGTTTACATCTTGATGGGCCATGTACCTTTGGGTCATGATGCCACACCTGAGGGTCCACATGAGCAACAGGAGTATCTCTAGGAGCACTTCCTACATTGGATGTAGTGAAGCCGATGAACACGCCTCACAAAACCTAACCTAAATGTGTCCCCCAACTTAATTTCTCCTAAATCAGATCCCACAAATGCCCATGGTTACTTCAGTGCTACCTGATGTGAAGGGAAGGGAGACATGGTAGTGTTGGCGTAGGAAGAGACAGTTGTCTTAACCAAGCATGGTTAAAATATTTACTTACACAGTTTTTACAAAACATATGACCATGTGAACACATTGCCAGAGCCCTTCCCAGGGCTTTAAAAGAGGCCCAGAAAAGTAAAGGGCCCTAAAACTTAAGTTTCATTAGCATTGGAGTAATTCTGCTTCTGATAGGATAGTTAGGTGTAATAACAAGTTCTAGATCAATGTTATGATACTGTACTATCTTTTGGTAACTTTCTCATCACTAAACATTAAGGTTTTCAGATTTATTCTTATTTATACATATGTCTAGTTTATTTAGTTTAACTTCTTTGCAGTATTCCATTTACTGAAGATACCACTTTTTTTCATTTTTGTCTTGATGGCATTTAGGTGTTTCCAGTTTTTTACCACTAGAGCTTCTTTTTTATGTATCTTCTCTTAATAGGATTATAATTTTACCTATAAAATTCTTGCATGTGATTTTTTTGTATTTTCCATCTTTAATTTAAAAAAATATTTAAATTTATTTTTTATTGAAGCATAGTTAGTTGATTTACAATGTTGTGTTAGTATCTGGTGTACAGCAGAGGATTCAGTTATATATATATATATATATATATATGCATATATATATGTATATATTTTTCATATTCTTTTCCATTACGGTTTGTTATAGAATAGTGAATATAGTTCCCTGTGCTATACAGTAGTAGGATCTTGTTTATCTACTTTATATATGGTAGTTTGTATCTGCTAATCTTAAACTCCTAATTTATCCCTTTCTTACCCCTTTGGTAACTGTAAGTTTGTTTTCTATGTCTGTGAGTCTGTTTTTATTTGTATCATATTTTAGATTCCACATGTAAGTGATATCATATTTGTCTTTCTCTTTCTGACTTACTTCACTTCGTATGATAATCTTTAGGTCCATCCATGTTGCTACAAATGGCATTTCATTCTTTTTTATGGCTGAGTAGTATTCTATTGTGTGTGTGTGTGTGTATATATATATATATATATATATATATATACACCACATCTTTTTAATCCATTTGTCTGTCGTCCACCTTTAATTTTTACTGTGTTCTTTAGTCTGGCTTTTTTCTTTCTCTCTCTCTTTTTTTTCCTTTTGGTGAACAATTTTCCAGTTCCCAGTTCTCCCCTTTCACTATGTCTAATCTGCTGTTAAACCAATTCATTGTATTTTTAATTTTAGTTATTTTTGGTTTTGTCATTTCTATTTGATTCTTTTAAACAATACTTTTCAGTTCTCTGCTGAAATTCTCTGTCATACCATCTACATTTTTAAACATGTCAGTCTTTTTAAAGTCCTTCTCTGATAATACCAGTATCTGAATGTCTAGTGAGTCTGAAACTAATTTTTTTCCTGTTAATTGGTGAGGTTATTTTTATCTTTATGCATATTTGGTTATGTTTTTATTTATGAAATGTCAGACAATATTTATAAAAAATTTAGAGCTAATTTGAAACTGGATAACTTTATAGTCTTTGAGAGATGATTGCTTTTTACTCTGTAAGGGATTAAGATATAGGCTATGTTAATTGTCTATTGCAAAGTAACAAATTACCCTGGCACTCAGTGGCTTTAGACAAAAACATTTATTCTTTTAGTGTTTCTGTGTATCAGGAATCGAGGTGTGGCTTAGTTGGGTGCCTCTGTCTATGAGTCTCTCACACATTTGAAATTTAGGCAGTAGCAGGGGCTATGGTCTCATCTGAAGGATCCCCTTGGGGAGGACCTGCTTCTAATAAGCTAACTCCTATGACTGTTGGCTGACCTCAGGTTTTCACTGACTATATGCTGGAGATATTAATTCCTTGCCACGTAGACCTCCTCTATAGGTCAACTCACAACATTATATCTGGCTATCCTGAGCTAGTGAGAGAAGCAGAGAGGCAGGGCAAGACAAAAGGAGAGTCTCTTTGTAACCTAATCTCAGAAGTGATAACCCATCACATTTTGCCAGTTCTGTTTGTTAGAGTGCAGTCACCAAGTCCAGCCAGGTAATCAAGTCCAAGAGGTAGGTATCCCTGGGGGCCGTCTTAGAGACTGTCTACCACAGGGACAGATCACCTTGACCCAGTCAGGGGTTACGTTGATTGAGAAGTGAACTTCAGTCATTGTGAGGGCCTGTCTAGCTTCAGTTCACTCTTTTTTTTTTTTTTTTTAAGATCTTTATTGAAGTATAATTGCTTTACAATGTTGTGTTAGTTTCTGCTGTATAACAAAGTAAATCAGCTTTATGTATATATATCCCCATATCCCCTCCCTCTTGTGTCTCTCTCCCACCCTCCCTATCCCACCCCTCTAGGTGGTCACAAAGCATCGAGCTTATCTCCCTCTGCTATGTGGCTGCTTCCCACTAGCTATCTGTTTTACATTTGGTAGTATATATAAGGCCATGCCACTCTCTCACTTCATCCCAGCTTACCCTTCCGTCTCCCCGTGTCCTCAAGTCCATTCTTTTTTTTTTTTTTTGTGGTACGCGGGCCTCTCACTGTTGTGGCCCCTACCGTTGCGGAGCATAGGCTCTGGACGCACAGGCTCAGCGGCCATGGCCCACGGGCCCAGCTGCTCCGCGGCCTGTGGGGTCCTCCCGGACCGGGGTACGAACCCCCGTCCCCTGCATCGGTAGGCGGACTCTCAACCACTGCGTCACCAGGGAAGCCCTCCAGTCCATTATTTACATCTCCGTCTTTATTCCTATCCTGCTCCTAGGTTCTTCAGAAACATTTTTTTTGTTTTTGTTTTTTTCAGATTACATATATATGTGTTAGCATATGTTATTTGTTTTTCTCTTTTTGACTTACTTCACTCGGTATGACAGACTCTAGATTCATCCACCTCACTACAAATAACTCAGTTTCGTTGCTTTTTATGGCTGAGTAATATTCCATTGTATAAATATGCCATATCGTCTTTATCCATTAATCTGTCGATGGACACTTAGGTTGCTTCCATGTCCTGGCTATTGTAAATAGAGCTTCAATGAACATTGTGGTACATGACTCTTTTTGAATTATGGTTTTCTCAGAGTATATGCCCAGTAGTGGGATGGCTGGGTTGTATGGTAGTTCTGTTTTTAGTTTTCTAATGAACCTCCATACTGTTCTCCATAGTGGCTGTATCAATTTACATTCCCACCAACAGTGTAAGAGGGTTCCCTTTTCTCCACACCCTCTCCAGCATTTATTGTTTCTAGATTTTTTGATGATGGCCATTCTGACTGGTGTGAGATGATATCTCATTGTAGTTTTGATTTACATTTCTCTAATGATTAATGATGTTGAGCATTATTTCGTGTGTTTGTTGGCAATCTGTATATCTTCTTTGGAGAAATGTCTGTTTAGATCTTCTGCCCATTTTTGGATTGGGTTGTTTGTTTTTTTGATATTGAGCTGCCTGTAAATTTTGGAGATTGTTTGTCCATTGATTCATTTGCAAATACTTTCTCCCATTCTGAGGGTTGTCTTTTCATCTTGTTTATGGTTTCCTCTGCTGTGCAAAAGATTTGAAGTATCATTAGGTCCCATTTGTTTATTTTTGTTTTTATTTCCATTTGTCTAGGAGGTGTGTCAAAAAGGATCTTGCTGTGATTTATGTCATAGAGTGTTCTGCCTATGTTTTCCTCTCAGAGTTTGATAGTGTCTGGCCTTACATTTAGGTCTTTAATCCATTTTGAGTTTATTTTTGTGTATGGTGTTAGAGAGTGTTCTAATTTCATACTTTTACATGTAGCTGTCCAGTTTTCCCAGCACCACTTATTGAAGAGGCTGTCCTTTCTCCACTGTATATTCCTGCCTCCTTTATCAAAGATAAGGTGACCATATGTGCAGCATGGGTTCATCTCTGGGCTTTCTATCCTGTTCCATTGATCTATATTTCTGTTTTTGTGCCAATACCATACTGTCTTGATTACTATAGCTTTGTAGTATAGTCTGAAGTCAGGGAGCCTGATTTCTCCAGCTCCATTTTTCGTTCTCAAGATTGCTTTGGCTATTCGGGGTCTTTTGTGTTTCCATACAAATTGTGAAAGTTTTTGTTCTAGTTCTGTGAAAAATGCCACTGGTAGTTTGACAGGGATTGCACTGAATCTGTAGATTGCTTTGGGTACTATAGTCATTTTCACAGTGTTGATTCTTCCAGTTCAAGAGCATGGTATATCTCTGTATCTGTTTGTATTGTCTTTAATTTCTTTCATCAGTGTCTTATAGTTTTCTGCACACAGGTCTTTTGTCTCCTTAGGTAAGTTTATTCCTAGGTATTTTATTCTTTCTGTTGCAGTGGTAAATGGGAGTGTTTCCTTAACTTCTCTTTCAGATTTTTCATCATTAGTGTATAGGAATGCAAGAGATTTCTGTGCATTAATGTTGTATTCTGCTACTTTACCATGTTAGTTGATTAGCTCTAGTAGTTTTCTGGTAGCATCTTTAGTATTCTCTGTGTACAGTATATGTCATCTGCAAATAGTGACAGCTTTACTTCTTCTTTTCCTATTTGGATTCCTTTTATTTCTTTTTCTTCTCTGATTGCTGTGGCTGAAACTTTGGAAACTATGTTGAATAAAAGTGGTGAGAGTGGGCATCCTTGTCTTGTTCCTGATTTTAGAGGAAATGCTTTCAGTTTTTCACCATTGAGAACGATGTTGGGTGTGGTTTTTTCATATATGGCCTTTATTGTGTTGAGTTAAGTTCCCTCTATGCCTACTTTCTGGAGGGTTTTTTATCATAAATCGGTGTTGAATTTTGTCGAAAGCTTTTTCTGCGTCTATTGAGATTATTATATGGTTTTTATCCTTCACTTTGTTAGTATGGTGTATCACATTGATTGATCTGCATATATTGAGGGATCCCTGCCTGCCTGGGATAAACCCCACTTGATCGTGGTGTATGATCCTTTTAATGTGTTGTTGGATTCTGTTTCCTTGCATTTTGTTGAGGATTTTTGCATCTATGTTCATCAGTGATATTGGTCTGCAGTTTTCTGGGGACATCTTTGTGTGGTTTTGGTATCAGGGTGATGGTGGCCTCATAGAATGAGTTTGGAAGTGTTCCTCCCTCTGGTATATTTTGGAAGAATTTGAGAAGGTTAGGTGTTAGCTCTTCTCTAAACATTTGATAGAATTCTCCTGTGAAGCCGTCTGGTCCTGGGCTTTTGTTTGTTGGAAGATTTTTAATCACAGGTTCAATTTCAGTGCTTGTGATTGGTCTGTTTATATTTTCTATTTCTTCCTGGTTTAGTCTCAGAAGGTTTGCTTTTCTAAGAATTTGTCTATTTCTTCCAGGTTGTCCATTTTATTGGCATATAGTTGCTTTTAGTAATCGCTCATGATCCTTTGTATTTCTGCAGTGTCAGTTGTTACTTCTCCTTTTTCGTTTCTAATTCTGTTGATTTAAGTCTTCTCCCTTTTTTTCTTGATGAGTCTGGCTAGTGGTTTATCAATTTTGTTTACCTTCTCAAAGAACCAACTTTTAGTTTTATTGATATTTGCTATTGTTTCCTTCATTTCTTTTTCATTTATTTCTGATCTGATCTTTATGATTTCTTTCCTTGTGCTAACTTTAGGTTTTTTTTGTTCTTTTCTAATTGCTTTAGGTATAAGGTTAGGTTGTATATTTGAGATGTTTCTTGTTTCTTGAGGTAGGATCATATTGCTGTAAACTTACGTCTTAGAACTGCTTTTGCTGCATCCCATAGGTTTTGGGTCATCGTGTTTTCATTGTCATTTGTTTCTAGGTATTTTTTGATTTTCTCTTTGATTTCTTCAGGTATCTCTTGGTTATTTGGTAGCATATTATTTAGCATCCATGTGTTTGTGCTTTTACAGTTTTTTTTTCCTGTAATTGATATCTAGTCTCATAGCATTGTGGTCAGAAAAGGTACTTGATACTATTTCAATTTTCTTAAATTTACCAAGGCTTGATTTGTGACCCAAGATATGATCTATCCTGGAAAATGTTCCATGAGCACTTGAGAAGAAAGTGTATTCTGCTGTTTTTGGATGGAATGTCCTATAAATATCAGTTAAGTCCGTCTTGTTTCATGTGTCATTTAAAGCTTGTGTTTCCTTATTTATTTTCATTTTGGATGATCTGTCCATTGGTGAAAGTGGGGTGTTAAAGTCCCCTACTATTATTGTGTTACTGTCGATTTCCACTTTTATGGCTGTTAGCATTTGCCTTATGTATTGAGATGCTTCTATGTTGGGTGCATAAATATTTACAATTGTTATATCTTCTTCTTGGATTGATCCCTTGATCATTATGTAGTGTCTGTCCTTCTTTGTCTCTTCTAATAGTCTTTATTTTAAAGTCTATTTTGTCTGATATGAGAATTGCTACTCCAGCTTTCTTTTCTTTTTTTTTTTTTTTGCGGTACGCAGGGCACGCGGGATCCTCCCGGACCGGGGCACGAACCCGTATCCCCTGCATCAGCAGGCGGACTCCCAACCACTGCGCCACCAGGGAAGCCCTCCAGCTTTCTTTTGATTTCCATTTGCATGGAATATCTTTTTCCATCTCCTCACTTTCACTCTACACGTGTCCCTAGGTCTGAAGTGGGTCTCTTGTAGGCAGCATATATATGGGTCTTGTTTTTGTATCCATTCAGCGAGCCTGTGTCTTTTGGTTGGAGCATTTAGTCCATTTACATTTAAGGTAATTATCGATATGTATGTTCCTATTACCATTTTCTTAATTGTTTTGCGTTTGTTATTGTAGGTCTTTTCCTTCTCTTGTGTTTCCTGCCTAGGGAAGTTCCTTTAGCATTTGTTGTAAAGCTGGTTTGGTGGTGCTGAACTCTCTTAGCTTTTTCTTGTCTGTAAAGGTTTTAATTTCTCCATCTAATCTGAATGAGATCCTTGCTGGTAGAGTAATCTTGGTTGTAGGCTTTTCTGTTTCATCACTTTAAATATGTCCTGCCACACCCTTCTGGCTTGCAGAGTTTCTGCTGAAAGATCAGCTGTTAAACTTATGGGGATTCCCTTGTATGTTATTTGTTGCTTTTCCCTTGCTGCTTTTAATATTTTTTCTTTGTGTTTAATTTTTAATAGTTTGAATAATATGTGTCTTGGCGTGTTTCTCCTTGGATTTATCCTGTATGGGACTCTCTGTGCTTCCTGGACTTGATTGACTATTTCCTTTTCCATATTAGGGAAGTTTTCAACTATAGTCTCTTCAAATATTTTCTCAGGCCCTTTCTTTTTCTCTCCTTCTTCTGGGACCCCTATATTTCAAATGTTGGTGTGTTTAATGTTGTCCCAGAGGTCTCTGAGACTCTCAGTTTTTTCATTCTTTATTCTTTATTCTTCTCTGCAGTAGTTATTTGCACTATTTTATCTTCCAGGTCACTTATCCTTTCTTCTGCCTCAGTTATTCTGCTATTGATTTCTTCTAGAGAATTTTTAATTTCATTTATTTTGTTGTGCATCATTGTTTGTTTGCTCTTTAGTTCTTCTAGGTCCTTGTTACGTGTTTCTTGTATTTTCTCCATTCTATTTCCAAGATTTTGGATCATCTTTACAATCATTACTCTGAGTTCTTTTCAGGTAGACTGCCTATTTCCTCTTCATTTGTTTGGTCTGGTGGGTTTTTACCTTGCTCTCTCATCTGCTGTGTGTTTCTCTGTCTTCTCATTTTGCTTAACTGACTGTGTTTGGGGTCTCCTTTTCACAGGCTGCAGGTTCGTAGTTCCCGTTGTTTTTGGTGTCTGCCCCTAGTGGGTGAGGCTGGTTCAGTGGCATGTGTAGGCTTCTTGGTGGAGGGGAGTGGTGCCTGTGTTCTGGTGGGTGGGGCTGGATCTTGTCTTTCTGGTGGTATGTTTTGGGGTGTCTGTGAACTTAGTATGATTTTAGGCAGCCTCTCTGCTAATGGGTGGGCTTGTGTTCCTGTCTTGCTAGTTGTTTGTCATGGGGCGTCCAGCACTGGAGCTTGCTAGCCGTTGGGTGGAGCTGGGTCTTAGCGTTGAGACGGAGATCTCTGGGACAGCTCTTGCCGATAGATATTACCTGGGGCTGGGAGGTCTCTGGTGGACCAAGGTCCTGAACTCGGCTCTCCCACCTCAGAGGCTCAGGCCTGACACCAGGCCGGAGTACCAAGACCCTGTCAGCCACACGGCTGCTGGTCTTGGAGAGTCTTCTAGGGGAGGGGGGCGCTGCTGCAGCTCACCCTGGAGACATAGACACTGGCAGTGGCCATTCCTAGGATCTGATCCCAGTTCACTCTTAAAGTAGGGTATACACTCTTGACAATTCCCAACTGAAACCCTGAGATACTTAGCATAGCTACTGTTCTCTGGTGGGTCCTAAATTCCAGTTCCGCTTCCTACAATCCTGTGAAGCTCCTGAACATTCTGCTTATTTTCTAAGCTCCTCAGCCATTGCTTTAGGATCAGCAGATGCCTAAAAGGCATAAGTATGTGGTTCAACTCTGTGAGCCTTCTTTCTCTCTGGGATCCTATTTCACCAAGTCTTGATGCCTTTTAGTGTTCTTCTGCCCTCAAACAGATTTTTTTCTTTATTATTCATCTTTTCCAGATGTTTTCAATGGGAGGGTTGTTCTGAACCAAGCTTATCTACTATAGCCATAAGAGGAAGAACCAAATCTGGTTGGAACCAACTTGAGTCCAGTGCTTATTCCTGGTTCATTTATTTGTGATCAGGTGGGTCAGGTTTTATAGCCTAAGCTTAACTTTTGGGGCCGTGTTATGTTTTCTCTCAGTATCTCTCTCTGTCTCTCACTCTCACTGTCTCTCTCTTTCTCTCTGTCTCTCTCTTTCTCTCTCTCTCTCTCTCACACACACACACACACACAAGGAGAGGGTGAGCCAGGCAGACACTCTTGAAAGTATGTATTACATAGATACCATCAACTTTTATCACTCATTGTCAGGAAGAACAGATATTAGGCTAATCAGAAAGAAGATAAAATTGAAAAGTAGACCCATGTATTTATATATTAAAATTCAAGGACACATTAAAATTTTTTAATAATCAAAGTATATTTTTAAAAAATTAGGATATTGCACTCAATTAGGGTTTTGGGGGTATCTACTAAACTGGGAGATTCATGAGGATGGGTTATGCCTCCTTATTTTGGAGTCCCTAGTGCCTAGAATAGTGTATGGAATAAGTTACATGGTCAATAAAAGTTTTCAAGTTGTCCAAGTTAGTTATATTCCAATAAAATCACCTCTCCTAAATATATCATGACTAATTAGGGGTAGGGAATTAGAAGATGATTTGGTGGTAATTATAGGATGTAAAAATTTCTCCATGTTACCAATTTTTTTACTGAATAATTTAAAAAACTGTATTCGTCTCAACAGTAAACCCTCCAAATGTTGAACTTTTATAAATAAATATAGGAAGGGAGAAACAGAATAAGAGAGGAGGAAGAATTGAGATGGGAAAGCCCTGGAAGTGAGCCCTTTGTCCTTCTAGTTAATATAGTTAAGACATGTTGGAAACTCTTTGGTATACTCTTCTGATTTTGGGTTGGGGAATGGCATAGTGGCCACAAATTTCTATGGATTTCTATTTAAAATGGCCACATTGATGTGTCCATATTGCAACCATATGGACTATGTATGCTATTAGATATTTGTATTTTTAAACACATTCAAGTGGTATCAAAGTAGGAGTCGGGCAGGATTAAGTATCTGTTCAAGAGCCGTTTGGTCATGGGCTTTTACTGCGTGAGTTCCAGGTGACACCTGTTCTAGGTGGTGGTGTTGCCACAGCCTGCCTAAGTACAGATGCTTGTAGTTCTTGGTTATGCTTTCCTCTGGGAATGAAATTCAGGTTGGTTTGCAATTAAAAATAAAACAAAACAAGTCTTGGTATAACTTGAGAGCAATTTTCTGCTTTTTCATAGATTGCTGCCAGGAACAAGAAAGCTAAGAGATTTGTCATTTACACTGGCAATGTAGTTCTGCTGTATAAACAATTTAAAATATAATGTGCCATATCGTCTGGGAGCATGTGACATGACCATTGGGAGTGTTTACTTTTTACCCGTGGTCAGTCTTCCATCAACCTGAATACTCTTAGGACTCAAGATGGAAAGACAGGAATCACATAACCTGTAAGTCATCATTCATCACTTGCCCAAACAATTGCTTCTGATTGAACGAGCAGGAGTATTATTATTGATAGAAGTAGTTGGAATGAAACAGTTTTGACTTTGTCAAAGAAGCAGCCTAGGATTTAAATCATCTATTACTCAAAATTCAGGGGAAAATGTCTGTTTCTCTTTCTTTCTTTCTTTCTTTCTTTCTTTCTTTCTTTCTTTCTTTTCTTTCTTTCTTTCTTTTCTTTCTTTCTCTTTCTTTCTTCCTTTCTTTTCTTTCTTCCTTTCTTCCTTTCTTCCTTTCTTCCTTTCTTTCTTTCTTTCTTTCTTTCTTTTCTTTCCTCCCTCCCTCCCTCCCTCCCTCCCTTTCCTTCCTTCCTTCCTTCTTTCTTTCTTTCTTTTCTTTCTTTTCTTTCTTTCTTCCTCCCTCCCTCCCTCCTTCCTTCCTTCCTTCCTTCCTTCCTCCCTTCCTTCCTTCTCTCTTTCTTTCTTTCTTTCTTCTCTTTATCTTTTTGTGTATTTCTCTAATTGTTCCATTTCTCTAATTGTTAAGACACTTATACAAACACATACAACCCCAAACATGTGCACATGTGCGTGCACACACACACACTCTTTTCTGTGGGAAAGATTGGAAGATGATAGGTATATAGATAGGCATAGAAATAAGATTGGAAGACTTTACCCCAAAATGTTAACTAATATTATTTCTGCATGGTGGGATAATAGATTATTTTTATTTTCTTCTTGAGCTTTTCTACATTCTCTCCTGGCACAGAGCTCCTAAAACCCTTATAATTTCCTGTCTGGTAGGGGTGATAGAGCCATCTTTTGTTATAATATTTGGTTTTAGTCCATGGTTCCTGACACAAAAGTATCTAAGACGCTTGGAATCCCTTGAGTGATAAGAGTGTATTTCATGTGCGCTAGTGAGATGACTGATGGCTGAGGACTCATGGGTAGCTTCAGGATGGAGACTGGTGACCAGAAAGACCAAGCATGAGAAGCCTGGAACTTTGAGACCCCCGCTCTCCCATCCTCTAGACTCACCCTTCATCCTCTGGGGTGGGGAGAGGGACTGTAGATTGAGTTGATAATCATGCCTGCATGATGAGGCAGCCATAAAAATCCCTAAACTACAGAGTTCTGAGAGCTTCTGGGTTGGTGAACACATCCATGTGCTGGGAGCGTGGCATGACCCAACTCCACTGGGACAGAAGCTCCTGTGCTTGGGACCCTACTGGACTTCATCCTCTGTACCTCTTCATTTGGCTGTTCATTTGTATCCTTTATAGTATCTTTTATAATAAACCAGTAAATGTAAGTAAAGTGTTTCACCAAGTTCTGTGAGCCATTATAGCAAATTGTTGTACCCTAGGAGGGGATTGTGGGAAAGTCTCATTTGTAGCCATGAAAGACAGAAGTGTGGATGCCCTGGGTACCTAATACTTGTGACTGGAGTCTGAAGTGGGGCAGTCTTCTGGGCCTGAGCCCTTAACCTGTGGGGTCTACACTAAATCGGGGTAGTTAGTGTCAGCAGTGAATTAAGTTGTAGAACGCTCAGTTGGTGTCTGCAGGGAATCAGAGGATTCCTTGGTGTGGAAAACCAAGGAATTTGGTTTTGTCACCAAAACCAAGCATGAGAAGCCTGGGGTGGAAGTCTGGTCCTTCACCAAACCATTTGGTGACAGAAGTGCTGTAAGTAGAGAAACAGTTTTCCCCTTTATATATTTTAAATAACAAAGTAAGTGCTAACTAATAAATAGCCAGTTAAAAAATGATTTCCTATGGAATCTTGCTAAATGGTAAATAGCAATGTGTTAAAAATTACATATAACTGCTAGATAAAACAAAAATATTTTGAAGAAGAAAATAAGAATAGGAAAAGCAAACAAAGAAAGACCGAGTTTAGCCACAAAGAGGCAGGCAGGGAAGAGTGGTGTGCTTGGTGAATGTAGGCCTGATGTTTGTTGAGTTTTTCTGCACCAGCACAACAAAGGCACCATAACTGGTAGTTGTCTCATGTGCCTGGGGCTAAAATAAGTCAGTAGCTCAGGAGGGGCAAGAGGGTTTTTGGCCCTGAAGCTAAAGACTGCTGTCTCTTAGAGGAGTCTTCCTGAAGAGGAGTTTCTCTCCATGCGTGTAGACATCTTGGAGGGCAGCCCTCTCAGGACCCACACAGCGCCATGCAAGGGGAGAGTGGGAGTGAGCCAGCTCACGTGTCACCATGGCCGTTCTCCAGGCATGCTGCCTCCCTCTTGGCCCAGACCATCAGCATCTCTCACCTGGGTGGCTGCACCTGCCAATGAACTCATCTCCCGAGTGTACTCTGGCTACCCTCCAACTCATTCTCCACTTGGTAGCCAGTGATCTTAAAAATTACATATCAAATCATGTTGTCACTGGTCTTCCTACTTCTCTTCTTTGACCCCCTTTGATACATTTCAACACGACACCCAGAGTGATCTGAAAACTTCATTAGACCATGGATGTCCCTATTAATAACCTTTCGATGGCTTCAAATTCCTCTTCAGACAAAGACCAGAATAGTTACACCATCCTACAAGGCCCTTGGTGATCAGGCCCTGGCCCACCTTTCAGCTTCCTTTCTACCTCTGCCCCCTTGAACCTCCTTGACACAGCAGCAGATGTGCCACCTTGCGTACCTTCCTGCTTCAGACCCTTCGCACTTGCCATTACCTGTGGCAGCGAGAAGCCCCACCCATCCCTTTACACCTACTCATCTTTTTTTTTTGAATTTTATTTATTTTTTTGTACAGCAGGTTCTTATTAGTTATCTGTTTTATACGTATTAGTGTATATATGTCAATCCCAATCTCCTACCTATTCATCTTTCTTTTATTTATAATTCAGCTTAAAAATCCAGAAAAGTCTGCTCCTTCTTTTGTAATTTCCTATAGGCACTTATACTTTTCCTTCCAAGCACTAACCATAGTTTGGAGAGTTATATTCATTTGTGTAATTGTTTCACTTGTGTTGGTCTTCCATCCCGAGAAAGGCTACATGAAGGTGGGGAATCTTGTTCACCAACGTGTGCTTGTGACCACAGCGCTCAAGCACTTACAGATCAATGAGTACTTGTTGAATGAGTAAATGAACCAATGAGTGTCTTAAAGGTTTCATTGGAGGATCCTTCCTTCACCTCTCCCAGCCGTCTACCTTTAATCACTAGATCAAGAAGGAAATTGGAAGTCTGGTCCTTCCTTGGTCTGGAGCGTCTCTCTGATCAGTAGGGATTGTGGGTTTCTGGGCAACAAAAGAAAAGTCCTAGAAGAACACAGCTAGCAACATCCTCCAGTCGAAATTTTGGATTGTGGGTTCAACATTCTGTTTTCTGTTTGTAGCTCTGGCTTTGGAGATAGGAACAACGTGTCTCTGCTCTATCTCCTCCTCAGTGCAGTTCCATTTTGCAATCTTGAGAACGTCTCAGTTTTGAAGGAGAGGGTCATGAGCTCCAGAATCGCATTGAAGTCATATTCAGAGTTCTTGCAGGAAAAGGAAACGTGCAGTAGGTGGGTGGAATTGTGTGAGGGTGAAAGTGGAGCCTGAAAATGTATACAAAAACATCTGTTAGCTTTTGAAAAAAAACAAAGTTCTTCAGGGTACTAACTGACTTCATTTTAAGCACGGGATTTTAATTTGGTGATGCTCCACCTTTTGCCACTGCTGCTGCTTTTTATTTTAAACTATGACTAGAGAACTTTTATATCCAGGGTCAAAATCCAATTTCAAACCTCCATATGTTTCTCTGAATATTGGGTAAGATGGTATATCGTGTTTGTATGAACTTCCTATGGGAATGTGACTGTTCTGTTGTAGTTAATGATCCTTGCAGTTCTGTTCAGAATGTTTTTGTTGTTTTGTTTTGTTTTTTTTTGCCTAATGGTTGCTTCATGGACTGATATTGTCTTCAGGCTTATAGTTGAGAATTCTTGGCTCATTCCATTTTTGCAAAAGAGCTGTTTAGCTTATTCATTTGACCATTTTTTGCTTATTAAAATCATCTTGAACCCATGGCGATATTCTTACGGTATCTCTAAAAGAGACCCTTCTAAAATTTGAAGTGAATCTTTCATTGCATATATACTGTGTGATAATGACAATCTACTTTGCAATACTTAGTAGAGATAGGCTAGAATATATGTCATCAACATAAGATATAGTACTTTTTTTATTACCAGCCCTTGGTTCATTTCTCTAAATGGGGGGAAAGAAGCCAATGTGTGGGTGAAGGAAGTGGAGGGAGAGAGTGTGGAGGAGATAGATGTAAGTTACTAGAGAAAAAGAGGGATGGATTAGGGCAATTCCACAATTTTGGGAAAGGAAACTTTAAATCCTGAGGTCTGAAACAGGAATCTCCACCCATTTGTCCAGTAAATAACTATTGGTTATATAAGAGATAGGCACTATGCTGGTAAATTTAAAAGTGGAAAAAAACCCAACCAAGGTCCCTGGCTTCATGAAGCTTGCAGTCTAGTAAGAGAAACAGGCATTCAACAAATACTAATGCAAATAAATATACACTTGCAAATTATGCTTTAAAAACCCGAGAGGTTCAATAAGATTGTATAAGGAGACCTGATTTAGATGTGAGGAGAGGCCAGGGAAAGTTTTTCTATTAAGGAACTTTTAAGCAGAGGCCTAAAAGATGACTCAGAGCTGGATAACTACAGGGCCGAAAGAACATGTCAGGTGAGAGAAACGTGCAGTGAGTGTGGTGCCTTTAAGAAACTGAAGGAATGTCAGTGTGGCTAGTGCAGCGGACACGGGGAGAGGTGAGAGGTCCTTGTTGGCCGTGTCAGGTAAGGGGCTTGGAGTTTCTTCTTAATATGATAAGGTACCCAAGAGTTTAAAGTTAGGAGTGGCGTGATCGGATTTGGTTTTAAAGATCACTCTGGCTAAAGTGTGAGGAATGGGTAAAGGAGGACGAGAGATGACGGGAACATTTAAAAAATAATAACTGTGTACTTGCTGAAAGGCCCCTTGCCTAAACCTTCCATATCTGCCTGTCACTGATGTCTAAAACTTACTTCCCTTGGTTTGACATATTAAAGACCCCCTAATGTGTTATGGGATGGGGGTGACAAACTATTATCATGTGCTGTAGTAGGAAGAAATAGGTCTTCTTTCAAGATGCTGATGGGAGAGCATATGGGTACAACCACTTGAAAAAGCTCTCTTGTGGCTTTAGCTCTATTAGCTCAGTCAGTAATGAGTTCTTAAAAAAAAAAAGAATCTGAAGCAAATATGGCAAAATAATATTTGTTAAACATGCATTGTGGTATATGGGGAACCATTATTTTATGTAAGTTGGAGGTATGGAATTAAGTATGAAAATATTTTCTAATTAAAAAAATAAAATGCTTTTTTTCGGAGAAAGGGAATAGAGCCAGGGAAGGAGAGGGAAAAAGAAAAGGAGGGGACCACTTCATAGGCAGTTTTACCTAATGTCTCCCTGCTTTTAAAAGCTAAATTCTGGTTTTATCAGGCATTGGCCTTCTGTGTTGGAATGTAAGTTCATTTTAGGGAAGTCTAGGTGTTTAAAATACTGTGTTAAAATACTGTGTATCTCCCTCCTCTAATGGAGATGATCTAGTGATAGAAAGAAAATGAAGAAAACTTTAAATAAAGTACAATCCCAGCATTGAGAATGCTGCCAGGAACAACTCCAGGGGCCAGTGTGAGTTACTCAACACAGCTGCCCTGTCCACAGTGGATGATCAATGGCTTTTGGGCGGCGGGGGGGCGGGGGCAGTGCAATGAATTAGATTGAAATACTTGAGGGACCTCAACTGTATCTGTCATGTTGTATTTCCTTAAGAAAAAAAGGTGTGAAGCAAATATGGCAAAATGATAATGTGCCAAAGTAAATGGTAAGTTACATTTGTGATTCTTCAATGATTTTCTATCCTCATTTCCATTAAATATTTCATACTAAAAATAACCTTTGATAATTCTTAGAAGGAAACATAATAAGGAATGCTCATTTTATATGAATGCAGCTATAAGGAGGTGCAAATAGGAGTGTCTGCAGGGGCCATGGAAGGCCCCCACTTTTAAAATTTTGTTTTAATATTAAGTTTTTGAGTCTCTTTTTATTTCTTATGTGTGTTACCTTCAACCTGGGTGAAGTATAATATATTATTGTTGGGAGGTGGTAATATAGGTGAGCTAGAAGGTACAGTTGACCCAGTTGCCTGTAAAAAAATTAGCAACTTGGGCTTCCCTGGTGGCGCAGTGGTTGACAGTCTGCCTGCCAATGCAGGGGACGCAGGTTCGTGCCCCGGTCCGGGAAGATCCCACATGCCGCGGAGCGGCTGGGCCCGGGAGCCGTGGCCGCTGAGCCTGCGCATCCGGAGCCTGTGCTCTGCAACAGGAGAGGCCACATCAGTGAGAGGCCTGCGGACCCCAAAAAAAAAAAAAAAAAAAAAAAAAAAAAAAAAAAAAAAAAAAAAAAAAAAAAAAAATCAGCAACTTACTTCCATGTTTCCCTTTCTCTAGATTGGAGAAAGGGAGTCTGATTCCCTTTGTCTTTCACTGTTAATCTCCTTTAGTTGCTTTTAGCTTCAGAAATTATTATCATTTATCTCTTGAGCACAGAACAGGTTGCAGATATGATTAAAGTACCCTTAAAAAACTAAGTATTGTTTCCGATTAGCATATTTTCATAATCCTCATACCAAAGAGACTTTAAATCCTTGATAGGACAACTTTACGTTTACGCCATGTGGTCTTGAAGATTAGCAGATGACATGCGAGGTTTACTCAGATTGCCCAAACTGATGTTTACCTTAATATTAGTGGCACAAGAAATAGAAATGCCAAACACGGAAGCTTCCAGAAGAGCTTCGAAAGAGCTTCTCCGACAGCTGCCAGTTAACTCAGTCTCATTTTTGGTTCTACTGTAAAAGTCCAAGTCTGAGCTTTATAAATAATGATATGGAACTGCCTGAAGCTCACAGCTCTTGTGGTCAGGGGAGATTTTGGCATTAAAGCAAACATCAATTTTTTAAAAAATAGAAATGAGTCACAGATGAGAACTGTAAGGGCTCATGTGTACTAAGCTTCATTCTTTCTGAAACTAGGGATATTTTAAATGAAAATCAGTTCAAAAAGAAAGTTCTCTTGGGGGCAGGAAGGCTTGACTATCTGGAAACATGCTCCCCTTTCCCGACCTTCACCCCCGATACCCTATTGCTATGAAGACAGGTCAACCTCACCAGTGACATGACGAGCAGTGACTTGTTAAAGGGAATCCAAGGTTCTCAGATAAGAGTTGCATTTATCTTTTTAAACTGAAACCCCACATTTACTTCTGTTGGGATTCAGGACATGGTATTCCAAAATTTGGCAGCTTTACATATTGAATATTTTAAGCTGAAGGAGTTTGAGAAAACAGCAGAAGTGGAATGGTCATTCTGACCTTTTCTTTGCCCTTTTCCTCTGAAACAGGTCGTAAACCCTCATGTGAGAGGTGCCCTCTCTGTACCCAGAGGAAAGGAGCATCCTTATCTCTGGAGACAAAGAGGTGCTGAGAAGAGTCTGAACAAACAGGCCTTGCTGAGTTTCCCCCAGTTTACTGAAGTTCCCTCATACTCTGTGTCCCATTGTATCTCTCCATGACTGCCCACTTTTCATTAAACCCAGCAAAAAATACTAGGTCTAACTGTTCCTTTGGATCTTCATTTTCTTATGAAGTCTCCGGTGTCACATAAAACTTATAGTAAATAAATGCATATGCTTTTCTTCTGTTAATCTGTCTCTGTCAGTTTAATTTTCAGACCCAGCCAGGCACCCTAAGGATTAAGGAAAACTTTTTCCTTCCCTGCACTTCTCTTTTACTATGAGAAACTTTAGAATTTTTTTTTGGCTGTACCACATGGCTTGCGGGACCTTAGTTCCCTGACCAGGGGGTTGAACCCGCGTCCCCGGCAGTAAAAACGCCGGGTCCTAACCACAGGACAGCCAGGGAAAGTCCCTAGAATTTTAAAAACTTTGATTCGTGGTAAATTGCACACTTATAAAGTATCTCCCTCCCATTTTCCTTTCCTCAGCAATATTTAAATGAGAGTTCTGAGAAAAAATAAATAACCATAATTTTTCTTAAATTTTCATTTGACAGTTTGACAGAATCCCTATTTGACAATTTTACTTTTGTTTTTTTAAAGAAACCATAATGCCTGTATTGTATATTGTATATAGTTGCGAAAAGTAACTTTGGTGTTTCTTTTGTTGTTAGAATTATTAATTATTCGTGGGTTAAGAACTTATTGCCAACCCTTGACATATTGAGTCACTTTCCCTGTGTTGTTTCAAACATGTCAATATACTAAGCTAACTGGTTTTCTATCTAAATACAATTTTGTGGTAGATAATTTTCTAACAGGAATAAAGTACTCATTTAAAAAGAAAGATCTAGATGTGTGTAACAAGTCCTCAGAAGCAGGCAATACTGTATTTTGATGCCGTTAATTACTTTTGATTATCAGACTGCTGTATTCATGCTAATTGCCAAATCCCATGGGATCTCACTAAGATGAAATACAGCCAAGAATAGACAATAAAATGCCAAGTCGGCAGAGGTGGTGATTTTAACATCTTGAAGATCCTATTTAAAGGTGTGTTATAGTCACGATGCTGAGCTGGTAGAGGCAGAAACCATTCATTACTGAATAACTGATCTGGCAGGGGGCATGTAGCCTGCCTGATGAAGACAGTGAACTTGTGTGGGGTTTTTTTTTTTTCCCCCTTGAGGTCCCTTCCAACCCCTGGACATCCCAGATTCCACTTCTAGATCTCCTTGGGAAAATTAAGCTGAAGACTGAGTAATTAAGGTTGAAAAATTTACTTTCTTTCAACTCACCTACATGATGGAGGCAAAACCATTTTTCTTCTCTCGACCCCCAGGCTTCTCAGCCTGGCCTGATGAAAAAAGACATTATGAGAGAAGACAGAGAGAAAGAGAGAGAGAGTGTCAAACAGAAGGCAGAGAGAGAGAAGTTGTGAGAAAGTAGACAGCTTAAGAGGGGCGATGAGCAAGAGAGAGAAATTTGAGAATGGCAATGACCATTTTCCAAGTAGAAACATTGTATGTTTGAGAACCGTCCAAATCTCAACCTATGCTATTAAGTAGGTGCCAGAACAGGCAAGGTCGTTTAAGCCCATGTTTGCTGTGAAAGATAACAGCAGAAGGTGAGCTGGGGAGTATGCATGCAACAGGCCAAATCTCCCTGCTGGGCTGGAGCGAAACTTGGCTGAAATCTGTGATCAATAAATGAACAGAATAAATTCCTTGAAATCACCTGTAAAGGCACCAGACAGAAATCCTGGAGATGCTTCCTTTAGGACGCAGCCATCATGAGAACCTTTCCAAAGCGGCATCCTTTTAGAAAGCACATTAATGGAATTGGGCATGATTAAAAGGAAGTGAGTCTCTGGTTTGGTTTTGTTAAAATGAGTCTATCTCTTGAAATGGATCCATTTCCCATTTCTCACCCTCTTATCAGAGGATGCCATTGCAGTGGGAACCAAGTGCTCCCTTTCCAATTTAATGGGAAATCAAAAGTGCAGAGCTACCTGCACAGACAAAAGCCAGCAACTCTGAAGGATGACCCTTCAGTGGAAATGCATTATGGGGCAGGCCATGTGTTTTCCTGGAACTCACATTTTAACCCCAGCAAGGTTCCTATACTTTACCTCAGTAAGATCCCGGCTTATGTTATACCTTACACCGTGTCAGCGGTGGGCAAACAGTAATTGCCAGAGCTCGGGTTTCTCTAAGACCTCATATTCTCAAAGTGGATATTATAGGTGTAAAGACCAGTGAAGTTGATAATGAAACAGCAAGTATTCCTTTAGGATTTTGATGTCAGAGAAAGGAACTCATCGTCTCTGTTGCCAAGAACCTGTCAAATATGCCTTAATTATGATTAATAACATACACATACCTGAGAAGATTTTTTTTCTCTCTCTCTTGCTGACTTTCTTAAAAAGACTGTTTGCTAAATATTATCTCAGGGGCCGAGGCAGTTATAGTTTTAGGGACAAACTAGGATGGTGGTGTCTCTGTATGCGGTGGTATTTATAAGACGTTCATGCTTGGCTAAAGAAATCAGGTTCCAACATCTCTCCAGGTATATTTCTTTTCTTTGCAGGTGCTAGTTTTACAGTGCAAAAAGAGTGTTTTGAATAGACAGTTTAAAATTTTTCATAGGTCAACTGTCTGACTTTAAAGCAAATCCATATTTTCTATCATTTACTCTTGAAGAGGATGGCAGTCATTATGCTTCTGAAGTGAGCAGTTTTATTGTTCACAGAGGAGGGAAAATGGGGAGTTGTTATGATGTAGGAGTTGAGAAAGAGGCACATACTAATCGTGAATTGTGGCTAAATGAGTTTGTGGAGCACTATTGATGGTTGTCATATGGTTAACAACACTGGTCAATGAGAATTGCAAAGCAGAAATAAATATGGAAACCATTTATGGTAGAGCCCTATGTAATGATGTTTATTTAGCTTTCTGTTATTTAAACAAAAAATGAATTCAGAAGTACATATGTTTACTCTTCCCCCTCCCCAGGTAAGCTGGGACGAAGTGAGAGAGTGGCATGGACTTATATACGCTACCAAACGTAAAATAGATAGCTGGTGGGAAGCAGCCGCATAGCACAGGGAGATCAGCTCGGTGGTTTGTGACCACCTAGAGGGGTGGGATAGGGAAGGGTGGGAGGGAGGGAGACGCAGGAGGGAAGAGATACGGGGATATATGTATATGTATAGCTGATTCACTTTGTTATACAGCAGAAACTAACACACCACTGTAAAGCAATTATACTCCAATAACGATGTTTAAAAAAAAAAAAGTGCTTATGTTGGAAGAGCCTATTAGAAAGAGTTGTGTATGAATTTGGTACATACAGGTTTTGACTTTTTTAGTCCACACATATCTTTTGCTTATCCTTGGTCATCTTCCTGGAGTGTTTTACATTTGCAAAATGCTTTCCTCTGATTTTGATAGTTATTCTTGTTGCCGATACACATCTGAAATCATTCTGTTGTTTAGGTGAAGTTAACAGGCCTCAGAATTCAGCGAGTTGATGGCTCCCTCTCTGGCTTAATTAGACGGTTTAAGCTCTAATTGGCTGGTATTAAGTCAATCAGTCAGTGAGAGCGCTGCACATTGACTCACTGGGAATTGTGGGAGCAATTGATCTAGCTGTTGCCAGACACTTCAGGAGCCACTGCTTACTCAGAGCGGAAGTACACATTGCAAAGAGCCCTGGTGGCGAGCATCCGTCAGCGCCTGGTCACGTGCCCCGTGCCTCTCACCCTTCTCTGTGTGCAGTTTGAGGAAGAGCAGATTGTCCTTGCCCCCGTGCTAGAGAGGGAAATGTGTTAAAATTAAATGTTTGCTCCACAAGATGGAGACAGAGGTGACTGTCAACTATAGCAAAAGCTGCCTTGGAAAGGGAAGCAAAGGTAAATTGGAGTTCTAGATACTGTGATGGGACTGCCGTGTGATCAGGCAGACTGGAATGTAGGCACCAGACCCCTCCATTTCTCATCTTTTGGGTTGTGAGTTCCTTGAGGAAAGGACTGTGACTCATGCAGAGTCATGGTACATTTTTCTGGACCTTATGTGCAGAACTCACTGAATAATTATTGAACGAACACATGAAAACACTCCAATAGTGGATAAACCACTGCTTAAAATATGTATTTATTCAATATTTTCAAAGCCAGTTTTACCGAGTCACAGAAAATAAGCTGTTTCCTTTTTTAAAATTATTTGTTTTCAATATGGAAACTCAATATATACTATTTAATGTGGTCATCTACCTTATTCTGCCTTATTCTTTGGCCTTGGTTCTCAGCCATGTCCCCAAGTCAACCCTCCCCTGTAGAGAATATATGTAAGAGTTTGCTGCATCATGTGATATGCGGATGGACTCACAGGGCATCCACCTTGAAGGAATGGTGGATATTTGGTTGTATAAATTCATGCGGACGGACATGAAAAAGCCAGCTGTGACACAATGCTCGTAAATTCTGAAGATTGATGATGGCTTCATGCAGCTTCACTATGCTTTCTCTCCGCTTCTATGCATGTTTTAAAATTTTCTCGTTACAAAGTTACATAAAAGAATCAGCCATATAACTCCTATTCTCACTTTGTTTTGATGCATAGACTTGTAGGGCTGCCAGATACCCTAAGGGCCATTTAGTCCCTGCCCTTTTACTTTGCTGAAGAGGAAACTGAGGATGTGATGGTACAGGACTTCCAAAGGTCATTTGTAACAGACGCAAGAAGCCAGTTACCATAAGGGACTTATTTTTCATTGCTGTAGCTATTTCGAAGATGATACTTTGGGTGGGGTGTTTTTAATTTTTATTTTTTTTGAATGTGTGAGTAATAGGTAGTTGGGAAAGCATTGCAGCCTCGTGGTTGCACCACACAGACTGAGGCAGGTATCATGTTGATAAATAAATCCACAAGTTCACATTAGCCTAAATATCCAGACCATGGAGGAAATTTTTTTTTTTAACATAGTGTTGAATTTTCTTCTAGTTCATTTTGGGATGTTAGATCGATTTGGTTTATAACACCAGAAAGTCCCTACATGACCTGGCCCCTGCCCACCCCTCCAAGCTCTTTC
>NW_006786541.1:2814274-2849285 GCF_000442215.2 Lipotes vexillifer
TTCCCTGATATTTTCCTCTTTGTTTACCACAGTGCAGCTTTCCTGGCTTTTCTGACCCTCCAGTATGCCACAGTTGTTCCCATCTCCAAGCCTTTGAACTTGCTATTTCCTCTACCTGGAGCTGTCTTTCTTCCATGTCTTCACAAGTCTGAGTCCTTCTCATTATTATTATTATTTTAAATATATTTTATTTTTTGGAGCGGTTTTAAGGTTTACAGCGAAACTGAGCAGGAGGTACAGAGATTTCCATATACCTCCTGCTCTACAAGCACAGCAGCTCCATTATCAACATCCCCACCAGATCGGTACATTTGCTACAACTGATGAACTTACACTGATACATCGTTATCGCGCAAAGTTCATAGCTTACATTAGGGTTCCTCTAGGTGGTGTACATTCTGTGGGTTTCGACAAATGTATAATGACATGTACCCAGCATTATAATATACAAAGTAGTTTACTTACCTAAAAATCTCTCCGCCTGTTCATCCTTCCCTTTCCAGTAACTCCTGCTCATTATTATTTTATTTTATTATTATTATTTTTTTTTAAGATTTTTTTTTTTTGATGTGGACCATTTTTAAAGTCTTTATTGAACTTGTTACAATATTGCTTCTGTTTTATATGTTGGTTTTTTGGCCGTGAGGCATGTGGGATCTTAGCTCTCCGACCAGGGATCGAACCTGCACTCCCTGCATTGGAAAGTGAAGTCTTAGCCACTGGACCGCCAGGGAAGCCCCTGCTCATTATTATTTTAAATCTCTGTTCATAGATTACTTTTTCAGGGAAGCCTTTCCTCAGCAGCCTCGCCAAAATAGCGAGGCCTAGTCTTTTTCTACTCCTTACTCTCTTTTGTTTTCTTTATAGCATTGACTAACACCTGAAATTATCATATCACTTTGGCTAATGGCTTTTACTTACTTCGTTTACTTCTACTTCCACTAGAAGATCCCTAAGTAGAATATATTGTTCACTGCTCTATCCCGCAGCTCCCAGAATAGGGTCTGGCTTATGGTGGGTCCTCAGTAAATATTTGTGGAATATTTAGATCTACTGAGTTTCTTTAATGTTGTCAGGGACTATACTGGTGATCCAAACATGAGTCAGACACAAACCCTTTTCTAAAGGGGCTTACAACTTAGAAGGGAAGATAGTCACATTTATCACATGATCTGATTAGTGCCATGATTAAGCATCATGCTATAAGAATCAAATGAAGGACCATCTAACTCAGACTGGGGGAATCAAAGAAGCTTTCCCAGAGAAAATAATACTTAGACTAAGACTTAAAGAATAAGGAGGACTTGACCTGGGGAATAGAGGATGTCAGTGTTCTACCCACACCCCCTTAACATTCACCAGCAGGATGTTCCGTGACCCCACTACTCCTGACTTGTCGGAGAGCAGGCTCAGCCAATGCAGGCAGCAGGCTGGAAGTGCTGGGGAGTTAAGTCCTGCCAGGAGCAGCCCACAATCAGTGACTACTTGCTTCCTTTCCCTTTGGGTAGGTGGGCAACCCTGATGCATTCTACACTGTCAGAGATCCCCAGGAAGGTTGAGCCTTGGTTACTCACCATTTGCACTCGCTGTTGAATTCCTTCTCTTCTCTGTCTCACATCCTCACTCCTCTACTTGCTGCCTGGGGTCACCTCTCAAATAAAGTTCTTTCACTCAAATGCTTGTTTTAGGTTCTGATCCTGGGAGAATCCAACTTAGAATATTTGGCAAAGAAAAAAAAGAGCAAGGGTATTCTGGACAAAGACAGCAGCTTTTATGAAAGCCCAGACTTGGAAAAGGGCCTGACATATCTAGAGAATAATGAGAAATTAATTATGCATTAATTGTGAGGTAAGTGGCAGGGAATAGCAGAAGATGAGGCTGGAAAAATATTGGACGGGCTTATTTGCCTCTTGGCATGGATTTTTCTAAGAATAGTGGTAGCAGATTTTCGCTAGTCGACCTATAGTTCTCCCTATGTGAACTGGAAAAAATACATATATATACACATTTATATACATATATATATATACCAAATTATATGTATATATACATACACACACATATATATTTAACATAGAAGTTTATAAGTGCTGAAATCTACACTTTTGAAATAGAGCAGAAGTACTTGGCTTATGCTGGGAATGACACACATAATCTTGTTTTCCTTCAGACTCATCAAATTGTACTAATTAGACACAGAGCAGTAGTAACACAGGTGAATCTCAGTTTTGTATGTGAAGACAAAATGAGGACAGAAACTGGTCAGTATGAAATCATTTGTAACTTGATCTTGAGTTTTCAAATGAAGATCCGAACAGTCTGTCAGGAATAACATGGCTTGTGTCTGGGCCTTCCCCTGCTGCCTGGCAGATCTGATGGGAAGAAAGTATCTGTGGCTTCCAAAGTGTTTTTGGTCCTCACGTCCCTGACCGCATGCATTTTCCGAAGGGGAATCTTCAGAGAAACCTATGCTGCATTTAACTTTGGCCTCTCTCTTGTGGGCTTGTGTCTAACCAGACACAGCCGATCTGAATATTTCCTGCATGCTAAGCAGACCATTGTCAGCTGCTTCCTCTAGGCTAGATTGTTATAAATGCTGTTTATGATCCTGCTATGACAACTGTGAAGGACATGGCAAAGAATTTATCACAGGATTATTCATCCACCAGCAGAATACCTAATAAGATTCTAAATGACCCAAGATGATAATAAGATCTAGCTTGTAGCAATAAGGTATTAATAAACTGCTTTTTTCAATAAGGGAGAGTCCTGGCATCATTACCCTGACATATTTGTTTTGCTTATATTTTGCGAACAAAGTAAGGCTGCTGGATTGAATAGTAAATTTATAAGAAACCCCTGATGTATGAAAAATACAACCCACGTGAAGTAGAACCCATAGGTTAAAGTCAAGAGCGTGGTATTTGCCTGTGACATCCGAGAGCCAGACTCCCAGGCCATCCATTCTAATTGTTCCGTGCCATTTGCCTTTGTATTTAAAAATTATATAAGAATAATATATTGCCCGCTGTTGACCACAAGGCCATAATTCAAATGAAGAAATTTAGTAAAATCATAAACCAGGAAAGTGCAGTGTGGGTGAATAATGGATGAAACGGGTACACTGAATTCAAATGAAATCTGGGATTCTGCTGCATGTTCCTGTTTTGAAAATAAAACTATTTAGTATTAAGTTAGTATAAAAAAATGGATCCTGTTTGTTGAACTGAACTCAGCTGTTCCTAGGGAAGAAAGTGGCAGAGATTCAAGAACCTGTCATTAGTGAATTTTTTGAATATTAGAAGCTGAACAAGTTGAAATGTAACTCCGCACTGCCCTGGTTTTACTTTTCTGCCTTAGAGCTTCTCCCTCTGACAACACTGTGCAAGGCCCCAAAATGCAAAAAATAACTTTTACTTCACTTCCAGGAAAGTAGCCTTGTGCCTTGGAAGGTGTTCTCTGGTGGATTAAATTCATCAGATCAAACATCAGTATTGAAATCAGCAATGGTTGTTTTGTTTTGTTTTTTAATGAGCCATAATGTGTATACAGTAAAATGCACAATTCTGAAGTGTGTACAGTTTGAAGACTTTTGGCAATCGAATTTCTGTGTAATTACCACTCAGAACAAGTTATGGAACATTTTCATGTCCCCTAGAAAGTTCTCTCGTGCTCTGTTTCACTCAGCATCCTCTGATTCGTCAACCCAGGCAACCATTGTTCTGGCTTCTGTCCCTTGGATTAGATTTGCTTGTCGTTGAACTTCATATAAATAGAAACATAAAGTGTGCTTTTTTGTGTCTCCCTTTTTTTTACTCAACATATGTTTTTGAGATTAACTTAGGTTGTTATGTATATCAGTTGCTCATTCCTTTTTATTGCTGTATGGATATATATACCACATTGTGTTTTTCCATTCTCTTGTTGAGAGACACTTCGTAGTTCCCAGTTTTGGGCCATTATAAATAAAACTGCTATGAACATTTATGTACACGTCTTTTTTGTTAACTGAAAATGGATCATGACCTAGATGTGAAAGCTAAAACTATGAAGCTTCTAGAAGAACATAAATAAAATCTTCACAACCCTAGGGATAGGCAAAAATTTCCTAGATAAGATACCAAACGCATGAATTATAAAATAAACAACCAATAAATTGGACTTTGTCAAAATTTAAAACTTCCGCTCTTTGTGTACAGGTCTTTTTGAGGACCTACGTTTTCATTTATCTTAAGTAAATACCTAGGAGTGGGCATACTAAGTCACGGGGTAGATGTAGGTTTTATTGTGTAAGAAACTGCCAAATGGTTCTCCCCATTGTTCCGTTTTATAGTCCCCCCCAAACAGTGTGGAATGGAGTTCCAGATGCTCCATGCCCTTGGCAACATTCAGCGTTGTACATTTCATTTTAGCCGTTCTGGTGGGTTTGAAATGGCAGCCAGTTGTGGTTTTCACAATCAACAGTGTTTTTAAACTTAAAAAGGACCAAAGAGGCGGGTGGACAACTGGGTGGATTTGTGTTTAGCTTGGAATCACAATTTGCCACGTTCGTTTTTGTGTGAAGCGCACACATGAAACGTTTAAAGCAGGATACTTGACCATTGCCTTTTAGACTGCCAGGTCGTCTTCAAATTTGCCTTTGATCACATTCCTTCCATGTTGGTTTCCAACTCTAGCTGCTCTGCCCACTGATTAGTATTAATTCATGAAAATATTTAATATTTTTAGTTAAGCATTCCACCTGACTAGTCTAAAACACACAACTAAAATGACCTAGAGCCTAAGGGAAATTACTCAAGTCACAAAGAGTACTGTTTCATGTGTAGGGCAAGAGATACAGGGATTCTAATGCTGCTTTTCTGTTAAAGCACAATAGATTTTGCAAAGCCTGCACTGAGGCATTGCGCTTAGATGGAAGTTTAATGGAAACCGCATGCTAGACGTTCTCAACAAATTCGAGTGTGGATCCTTACTAAAGTAAGAAATGATAAAATTGCTACCCGCTACCTAGAGGCTATGGCATTTAACTATAAGAGAATCTCTTGGCAAATAGGGGCTTTAACTCCTTTTTTTTTTTGCGGTACGCGGGCCACTCATTGTTGTGGCCTCACCTGTTGCGGAGCACAGGCTCTGGACACGCAGGCTCAGCAGCCATGGCTCACGGGCCCAGCCGCTCCGCGGCATGTGGGATCCTCTCGGACCGGGGCACGAACCCGCGTTCCCTGCATCGGCAGGCGTACTCTCAACCACTGCGCCACCGGGGAACCCGCAATATCTTTTTCATGTATTTTTTTTTTTGCGGTACGCGGGCCTCTCACTGTTGTGGCCTCTCCCGTTGCGGAGCACAAGCTCTGGACGCGCAGGCTCAGCGGCCATGGCTCACGGGCCCAGCCGCTCTGCGGCATGTGGGATCTTCCCGGACCGGGGCAGGAACCCGCGTACCCTGCATCGGCAGGCAGACTCCCAACCACTGCGCCCCCAGGGAAGCCCTAACTTCTTTTTAACATGAATTTACACATTTCACGTGGGGCATGCATACATATGGGATGGGGCCTATTGAGTTATAACCGAAATGTCAGCCTCCACTTTAGTTTAGGGCTGTATGAAAATGGCATTCTATTCCATGATGAGCACCCTTAGTGTTCTTTAGGATAGAACTTCTCATTACTGATCTTCAAAGAGCTGATTTTGCATGATATACTACAAAGGCCAGGCAGTCTCCAAGTGTCTGATGGTTATACTGCCACCTTCTGAGAAAAGTGGCCAAAAGCTGTTCCCTGAATATAAATTGCCCTCTCTATGTGGTGTGACCCTGCATCCCTGGGTACAACTGATGGCCTGGAAATTGCTGGCTGTCACAAGGCACTTAACTGTAGGCTGAGCGTGATGAAAATGGTGATGATAATGATGACAATAACAACAGACGTTAATCGAACACTTATCACTATCAACTCTATGGTCTGTAACTTAGTTTTTTTGTTAGGAAAATGACCCATAAGATAGAAAACGCTTTGGGTTGCCACGCTCTGCCACTAGGGGGTAGCATAATTGCTATTGTCTTGTGTCCTTTAAATGCGAATTCTGTTTACAGTTCTTTAATCTTTCCAGGTTTAATTTTTTTCCCATTTAGAAGGAATATAAGTGATCCTCTGGTTAATACAGTAATTTTATAATTTGGTCTGAACCTGATGTCTCATAAATACTGCAAAAGAAGTACAGTGAGATAATACATTTTTTCGCTTTTCAATCCATTGTTTTAAATCTTCACTAATTATTCTATTAATTCATTTTGCTGGTTAAAAAAAGTGTCTACTGTCATTAATAACTTATTAGTATGCACTTTTTGTGCTTTGCACTTGCTTATAGCACTTAGCCTTCCATCCATTATATGAGAAGGGGTTATGTATGGTTACTTTGAGGGGCAGGGAAGTGCCTTTCATATGCTGCGGAACATGGCAGAAGACACGCACCCTACTTCAAGGATTTTAGGGTTTAGTTGTAACATGAAATGTACGCACATCAGCTAGACTTATCAGACTTAAAACAGGAGTGTTTAAGAAATCTCCCAGGGCTTCCCTGGTGGCACAGTGGTTGAGAGTCCGCCTGCCGATGCAGGGGTCAGAGGTTCGTGCCCCGGTTCGAGAAGAACCCACGGAGTGGCTGGGCCCATGAGCCGTGGCCGCTGAGCCTGCGCGTCCGGAGCCTGTGCTCCGCAATGGGAGAGGCCACAACAGTGAGAGGCCCGCGTACCGCAAAAAAAAAAAAAAAGAAATCTCCCAGCATGATGGAGAATTGATCAATTTCTTGTGATTTGGTTAATTTCTTTCTTTATGTAGTTTGAGACCATGTTGTTTGGTTTATTCAATCTCATGATTGTTATATTTTCTTGCAGAATTAATTGGTCCTTTTATTTCTCATAAACTAATGACAATTTTAACTCCTAGTAAGTATTTTCCCCTCTTGAATGCTCTCTGATCTTAGTATTTTTAAACTTTCTTTGGGTTAGTATTTGTATACTAACTTACAACTTTGTATCATTGTGCTTTGTGCATGTCTCTTTCAAACAGCATATAACTGAATTATTAAAAATTTAAGAATATCTCTCTTTAATTGGCCAATTTAATCCGTTTAAATTTCATTATTTAAATCATGATTTCTTTGGACTTTTCCCCATAATCTTGTTTATTATTTCAGTATACCTGCCTCTTCTTGGCTTAGTTTTTTTCACTTACTGGCTTCTCTTGGTTAGTCTGAATTTTCTTTATCCCTTTTCCCCTTTCCACTGGTTTGAAATTTATATATTCTATTTCTTATCTTTTAGTTATCATTAAAATTTTTTTTATATCTTTATTGGAGTATAATTGCTTTACAATGTTGTGTTAGTTTCTGCTGTATAAGTTTTTTTTTTTTTTTTTGGTCTTTTTTAATTTAATTTTATTTTTTTTAACATCTTTAAATTTTTAACTTGTATACTTCAAGCCAAAATTTATCCCAAATTATACAGGGACCTTGGTACCCAAAGATCCCTCTCATCATCCACGATATTTTTTTCCCCTCAGCATTTTAATTCTTCCTTGGTTAAAAACTAGTCTTCTTTACCCCTGGTTTTTCAGTGCGTGTAACTTAGATTTACCTTGCATGTTTATCAATTTCTTCCCTCACTATTGCTCCTTGCAATGTTATTCCTTCATTATGGGTTCAGTTTTCTTCCTACTACAATACATCCTTTAGTGGTTCTTTCAACATGGGTGGTGAATAGTAAAGTCTCACAGTCTTCATTGGATTGAAAACTGTCTTTATTTTGTCATGCCACTTGATTGATCATTTTGCTGACTTTCTCTCCTCAGTGCTTTGAAGATACTATTCCTTTGTCTTCTGGTCTCTCTTTTTAAAATATTTTGTTGAATTATAATATACATATAGGAAAGCACATATAGCATTATTATACAGCCCAATGAGCCCATGTAATCAAAACCTAGAAATCAAAATCAAGAAACAGAACCTGGCCGACACCCCAGGAGCCCACCCCTCATGCCCCCTGCCAGCCACTACCCACCGTCACCCACCACCAGTTAAACCTTATCCAGACTTCTACCAGCATAGATTAGTTTTGGTTTGGTTTCTGTTTTTGCTGATGAGAAGTCTGCCATCAATCTAATCTTTATTTATTTATAGTTAATCTTTTTTCCTCATTTCTTTTAAGATTTTATTTTTGATCTATAGTTTCGTTATAAGATGTGTATACACACACATGTGTGTGTGTGTGTGTGTGTGTGTGTGTGTGTGTGTGTATGGCTGTGTATTTATTTCTCTTTGCCCTACTTTTCTCTTGGCATGTTTCCTGAATCTAAACACTTATTTTTCGTAAATTCTGGAAAAAAAATCCCATCTATTATCTCAGTGAATATTGCTTCTCTCTCATGCTTTTTTTCTTCATCTTTCTGAAACTCCTAAGAGATATAGGTTGAATCTTATTTTGTCCTCTATAACTTTGAACTTCTCTTTTATATTTTCTATCTCTTAATTTTTTTATATTGCATTCTGGATAATTTTCTGATTTATTCTTTCATTCACTGATGAAATTTTTTTCATTGATTCTCTTCTATTGTATCTGACTAATGTTAAACCCATTTGTTATGAGTTGAATTGTGTCCTCCAAAAAAGAAACATTGAAGTCCTAACCGCCAATACTTTAGAATATGACCTCATTTGGAAATAGGGTCTTTATGGACGTAATCAAGTTCACATGAAGTCATTAGAGTTGACCCTCATCCAGTCTGACTGGTGTCCATAAAAAGAGGGGTGGATTTGGACACAGAGACATGTGCAGAGGGAGGACTGTGTGAAGAGACATGAGGAAAACACTGTGTGAGATTGGAGTTGTGCTGTCACAAGCTAAGGGACATTTGGGACTACCACAAGCTGGAAGAGGCAAGGGAGGATCCATCTTTCCTTTACAGGTTTCGGCAGGAACGTGGCCTGCCAACAGACTTGTAGCCCCTAGAACTGTGAGACTGTACGTTTCTATTGTTCCAGGCCACCCAGTTTGTGGTACTTTGTTATGGAAGCCCTAGAAAACTGATATACCGTTTATTTAGTTTTAATTTCAATAATTCTGTTTTTCGTTTTTTCCAGAAGTATAACATGACTTAGTCAAAGCTATTTCTTTTTGTTGTATGGCGTCTTGTTCTTACATCATGGCTTCCAATCTTTCTTTTATGTCTTTGTTTTGAATATGTTTATTTTTATTGCCTGCTTCAGATAGTTCTATTATCTTAAATTCTTAGAGTATTAATCTCCCCTTTTGCTCTGCCTGTCTGCTTACTCTCTCTTTTGAAGGATTATTTCCTCTTGTGATTTGTAATTTTTTCTTTGAGTTGGCACGCTTACTTTTAGCAAAGGGTTTTCCCCATTTGGGGGGGGGGGGCCCGTGCTCCTTTGGTTGTGAAAATATTTCTATAGAGTAGTTTTGCATTTTCTTATGATAGGCATCTCAGTGGTTTTATTGGTCTGCAGCCAGTTGTTATTTTAATTGCTACACTGAAGTTTCCTTCTGGGCGGATAGCATGAGTTCAGACTCTGTACCCTGCATGCCCAAATATGCCTTCTAGGATCCAGACTTCATATGGGCTTGTCATTCCTAGTTCCTCATCTTGCACAAGCTTTATTCTACCTTTCCTGTTACTAAGTGGGCAATTGAACCCCAGACTCTTGCCATTTGGGCCAATATGTAGACCCAATATCCGGCTGGGCCACCGGAGCATCAGTTTACAAATGCCAAGACCAGTGACTATGGCTATGGCAACTCTGGCTATGCGTTCTTCATTTCTGTTACCTGGGGATTTCTTCTCTCTCTTTCTCATTCTTTCTTTCATGTTTGGTTCTCTTTCAGAAAAGTGCTACATTTCCCCCAGCATTTCTATGCATGTTTAGAGGAAGGAGACTGGGGACTGTGTTAGTGCCCTCTGCTGTTTCACTGGAACAAGAAGGTGGGACAGTGTCTGACACTGAATGACAGGGAAGAATTAGTAGCACATGCTGATAGGGGTTTTAAGGAAGGAGAAATTGACTCAAGAGTGGGAACAGCCGAGCACTGAAAAACGCTACGTAGAGTTCAGATAAGGGAGGGTTTAAATACTTAAAAAAATTATTTTACACGTCAGATTCAGAGCTACATGAGACGACAGAGATGTCCATCTAACGTCCAGCATGATCATACTCACACAGTGTTGTTATTTTCTACAGATTGACACCGTTCCTCTTCTTCCTGCTCTTCCCTTTGCCTTTTCCTTTGTAGAAACAAAACTCTGCTCTGTGAACCGCAGGAAGCCAGGTTTCTGCAGGAAACCCCACATGGCTTCAAAACCTCACCATGCTGATTTAGTCCTCAAGGCAGAGGACGGTTGGAAAGAAAGGAATTAGATGTGTTTCCAGGGCGTTTCAACCTGTAGTTAATGGAGGAACGAGACTCAAGTCAGAATTTTTGCTTTTAATTTTTAATTTCATCAACTGTGACTTCGTTGTCTGAAAAAGAGAGTGAAAAGCAAATCTCCTGCTCCGCTTTGGAAATGCTTTCAACACCCACTCAAGTGGGGATAGCTATCTAATCTAACTACTAGAAGGGGTTGCAAAAATTAAATGAGAAAACAGAAGTGAACATGCCTTAAAATAAAAATGTGTTTCATAAGAGAGACACAGTGACCTAGTGGTTCAGCGCATGGACTCCAGAGCCACACTGAGTTTGAAGCCCTAACTCTGCCACCAACTGGCTGTTTGGGAATGTTGCTTAAGTTATCTGTGCCTCAGTTTCCTCATCTCTAAAATGGGGATAATAACAGATGTACCTCTTACAGTTGTTGTAGGGGTTAAATGAGATGTTTTAGTACCTGTTCTTAATAGAGTAAGTTCTCAATGAGTGTTACTTTTTTATTTCATCCCTCGATATCATAATCTATACAAGACCTAGTCATAGGTCCAGGGACCCCAAGCAGTTCTAGAAATAAGATCAGAGTGCTGGGGAACTCTCCAGAATTGTACCCCCAAATATTCTGTGTGTGTGTGTGTGTGTGTGTGTGTGTGTGTGTGTGTGTGTCTTTGTGTTTGTGCATGCGTTTGTAAGGGGGTGGGACATTTTTCTTTGGAGCCAGTTCATATTTTTTCATCAGATTCTTAAAAAGATATGAAACCCAGAGAGGGTTCAGAAGTACTTCTGTTTGAATCTAAGGACCTTAGAGGTAAAATAGTCTTTGCATTCCCTAAAGGCTGTATGGCTCTTGTTTAGCTCAGTAAACACAGGTTGGGAGCGGGGCACTGGTCTATGGCAGTCATTCAGCCTTGCCGGAGGAACATTCTCACCCGGGTAACTCTGTACCTAGGAAGGACCCAGACGGGAACCCAGAAGATCACTCAGATGATTTCTGCTGAAGGCGATCAATGTCATGACTTCTGTTATGGGCAATTTCAGTGCAAGGTGAGTCAAACTTATTACTAACGTGGTCTGTGGAAGGACTGAAGATGCACTTAATCTTTCCTTGAGAGTAATGTAGGACTTCAGCCCTTCTCATGAAGTGCTATGAGAGCCATCTGGTCATTTCCAGTGAAAACCAAAGGTCATGAGATTGGGAGACCTTGGTGAAGTACCCTAAGATTCATAATGGGGGATGCGCCAAACTTGATAAATGCTGAGAATCATGACATTCTTTTCCTCTGTCCTTTGAACCCTTTCTTGCTTTGATTCAGCCCAGGCGTTTAAACACTTGACAGGGCTTCTAAAGGTGTAAATGTCTAACTTTATTTCTTTTTAATGATGTGTGTCGTCTAAGTAGCGATGCTATCAATAGGGGGTGTGTTTCTGTTATTTTTTTCTCTTCTGCTCTCAGATGCCTTTTAACATATGTAAAAATATTTATGTAGTGTTTCAAATCTGCAGCATTCAGCACAGACATGCTCTTTTTGAGCTCTCCCTTTTGGTAATATATTTAACTCAAAAGAAGTCATAGGCATATTGGGGGCAGATAGTAGGTACAAGTCTGACAAAAAGCTAATGAGCTCTCCTGTGATTATCACAGAGGATGGTGACTCATTAAATCTCATTTCCTGGGCAAGTCCACATAGGGAGAAGAAATGATCTCAAATAAAAGCCTGAGAACCTAATGCAGTCAGATTTATGGGCATCTGTATAAGCAGCCACATGATAATCAGTGCAAATAGTGAAATGTTGTAATGAGGTACTCTGAAATATTTAATTGGTTACTTTATTAAATTTTTTAATGGTTTTGTTGTTTTCTGTTAGGAATTAGCCCCATAGCAGGGAGGGTGCTGAAACCAAGTGGGGTTGTCTTTTGGTTGGATTCAATCCAGGCTCTTGTTCCCCTACCTGATATATCTTTATGTGTATTAACATTATCATCGATATTCAAGGCTATGCTGAAAAGAGGGTCAGGATGGTTAGAATCCATAAAGGCTTCCCCTTTTGGTTCCCAAGAATATGAGTATCTGCTTAGAATTAATCCTCCTCCAGCTTCCTTAGAGTGAACCATCTTTTTTTTCCTATAGGGGTTTTGCACTGCTAAGAAGAAATTTTTCCAAAAAAGGGCAAGCCACAAGTAAGATGAAAAAGAGACTGCAGTTTGTTTTTTTTGTTTTTTTTTTTTTTTTTGTTTGTTTGTTTTTGCAATATGTGGGCCTCTCACTGTCGTGGCCTCTCCCGTTGCCGGACGCTCAGGCTCAGCAGCCATGGCTCACGGGCCCAGCCGCTCCGCGGCATGTGGGATCCTCCCAGACCGGGGCACGAACCCGTATCCCCTGCATCGGCAGGCGGACTCTCAACCACTGCGCCACCAAGGAGGCCCTGCAGTTTGTTTTTGACACCTTAACTTCCTTTTAAATATCCATCTTCACCTTCCCGGCATTTCCTTTGTATCAATATCTTGCTTCTCATCATTAGGTCCTGGTAGCTTTCTAATCGCGAGTTAGTTAAATAGCTTAAGATATTGTTCTTCTCAGGGACTCATAGATGCAAATAAATGAATTTCTAGTGGTAGAATTTTAGATGTCATAATAGGTTGTGTGGGGTCATGATATTTAGTATGTCTGAAATCACACCCATTCATCAAGCCAGTTTTATTCCTTCATCATCCCGTGTACCTGGGCACTGGACTGTTTGTGAGAGGAATTGTTGGTTGACTGGTGAGGGGAGACGGAGCAGGGCTGTGTGGTACCTGTTGCCATATGACCAGTTACTACCTCATCTCATGACCTCGTTTGAGAACGTTGTCCTGAAACAGGAAAAATCCCTCTCGGCTTCATATTCTTCCGTAACCTTTGCATTTCTAGATTCTATCGATGTCGTCAACTTCTAGACTTGCCACTAAGACCCGTGGTTTCTGCCACCACAACCATGAAGAGAAGGATTACCCACAGATACAATTTCTTTTTAAAGGGCCACGGGCAGGATTCCTAATGGAGAAGTCATTCCAGACAGCCTTTTCATAGCAGAAAATGGGTTTGCCAGTGTGAAACGTCAAGATGATTGAGATTAATTCAGGTCCCAACTCACGTTCACGTTAAACATCCAGTATTTGAGACTATTCATCTTTTAGGGTCGCAGATATCTAAGATAACGTATTGGGGTAGGCCCTGCCAAAGAAAGGGGGTTGGGGTATGAGATCACAGTTCAGGTTATGAAAGGTGAGAGAGTGAAAGCATCATATTTTCTGGATTCAAAACTGCACATGAAGAAAAAATTTTGTCTTATAGTTCATAAAATCATCTTATAGTTCATAAATATGCTTAATATAGTATTTCGTTCTTTTCTCCCCAAATATCTGTGACTAAATCTTATAAGCAACATTTTCTTAGAATTTAGGAAATACTCTTCACTCTCTCTAGGCTGGAAGGTCTTATTCACAACTTGTTTGCATTTTGGCTTATGAAATCACCATGACCAACTCTCTTCTACTCCTGATGAGAGGAAGGCCAGGCAACTCTCTAAAAACGAATAAAAGGCGTTCAAGTTGCAGGAAACACAGCTTAAATATGATCAATGGCTGAACTGACTCAGAACTGAGGCAAGCTGTCAGGGCCAAGTTGGGGGTATTGTGGGAAAACGTAACCCAGAGGTCCCATGGCAGACCTGACGTGAAGGCCGTATCCAATGTTGGAGCCCAGGACATAAAAGAGAATGGGCAAGTTCAGAGCAGCGCAGGTTTCAGAGTCTGGGAGCACAGACCTACAGAAAGATATGCTGGCATGTGTGCTAAGAAAAAGGTTTTGGAAGGATACATTCCTAAGTGTTCATAGTGTTGGGGAATGGGGTGCTAGGAACAGGAGACTTAAAGGTTCTTACTTTCACGTCGTATTCTTCCTGTTGCTAAAATATTAGATAATGAGCATGTGATTTTTTTTTTAATTTAAGGAGCTATAAATATTACTAAAGAGAAAAAGTGGATGCCAGAGGTAAAAAAAAAACCATTTGCAGCTTCTCAGCTGCAGGCCCGGTGAATCTTGAATAATTTATTTAGACGACGGCTGGCACCTGCTCTCCTTCACTGTGCCCAGCACACAACCCTCTGTCTCTTGGGCCTGCTCCTGCCAATATGGGGCCCCAGACGGTCTCCCAGCCAGACAGCGGGACCCAGACCCCTTCTCGAGTGATTTCCCGGGCAGTTTGAAGGAGATAGATAGCCTAGTTATAGGCTGTCGAGGCTACTGGCTCAAGGCCGCTGGCCGGGGTTCCCGTTCTCTGAGCCTGGAAGGGTGTATGGCTTGTTGCACGCTGGTGGCAGAGGGAAGGATCCGACGCCCTGTTTTATGAAAGTGGACATTCAGTTAGCTTCCCACGCTCTAGGTCCTTCGATCCGTATCCACTTAGAAAGGAGCTTTGTTTTCCCCCGAATGCCAGGATCTGGGAAAGCTAGACATCACCGTTGCTCCTGTTTTCGGGTACCACATCAAGGCAAAGTAAAGCAGAAAAGAAAAATCTTTCCTTTGCTTTCTCTCTAATGTACATGGGACAAGAAAAGGAAGATGTGGGGTGGCCCATCTGTGACTGTGGGTGGAAAGCATCTCCTATAAACCTTCATTCGTAATTTGAGTAAAAGGGGGGAGGGGAGGCCGTGAAAATGACCAACACCCTTTCTTTCTTTTCTGAGATGTTAGCCCACAGGCTGTCCCTTCAATTTATTTGAATTCTTGGTTTTCCAGAGTCACCTTCATCCGTGTTACGTTTTCATTCTTCTTTTGTCAGCTTCTGGCCTGTTCCTAAGCATCATTTTTACTTGAGACACTTCTGCAACTTTGAAAACTAAGTCCTGGAAACCAGTGTGGCTGTCTGGGTGTGTGTACAGTTTTTAAAGTGGGTGCTGTTTCTGAGTTGAAACAGAATCTGCAAAGAATTCATTAACTTTAACTAGGGCGAGTAATCTTGCCTGGACCTCCGTGGTAAAAGTTCTTAAACTTACATTAATCCTTGTAAAAAATAGCCGGGAATGGCTTGCTGGTGGTCTGGTCCACCTCCCTGCCTTACTGGGGAATTGTAGCCAAATGGGCCTGGGGTGGAGGGTGAACCCGAATGAAACATTCCAAGTCTCAGGCAGCGACAAGCAGAACCGCAGAGTTGCTGTGCTGGCCGCTGCTTCTCACCTTCGTGCCTGTCTCTTCCCTTCAGACTTCAGTGGTTTTTTCCAGTGTCCCCCTTTGAAAAAGATTGATGTCGCTGGCAATGGCGAGGGGATTAACATGAATAACAAATTATTCTTACACGTTTGAAGTTATAGGCCTATTATAGTTGCCCTTTAGGGAAACACTGGGCTTTACTGAGCTATTGTTATTCTCAACAAATTTCAGTAATTATTAGTACTAGGAGTTGCGTTGCTTGGTTTCAGCTCAGCTTGTACAAAGTATCTGTGCCTTTTGGGAGGCTCCTCTGACTACCTGATTCACAGTGAAGGAGGCTGCCTGGGGTGGGACAGTATTTCCCTACCCGAAAATTTGCAACTAAGTTTTAAACTGTCCAAATAGTTTTCATCTTGGGCCTCAGGGGTGACAGAGACAAAGGGGAGTAGGTAAAGGGAATCTAGAGAAACTGCATGTGTTCAGGATGGGTTGGAGGAGAGGGTGTGGGCCCCAGATAGGAATGGCTTGTCCTGACAACCCAGAGTGGTGGTTGGAAAATAGAAAAGAATTAGAAAGAGCAGATTTGAATCTCTGATCTAGGCCAAATATGTTGTGTGACTGTGGCAACTACCTAACCTCTTAAAACCACCGTTTGCTCATCATCTGTAAAATGGGTCTGATAAAATACTAGTTTCAGGCAATTTACAGAAATAAATACAATAATAAGTTTGGGGCTTCCCTGGTGGCGCAGTGGTTGAGAGTCCGCCTGCCGATGCAGGGGTTCGTGCCCCGGTCCGGGAATATCCCACGTGCCGCGGAGCGGCTGGGCCCATGAGCCATGGCCGCTGAGCCTGCGCGTCCGGAGCCTGTGCTCCGCAACGGGAGAGGCCACAACAGTGAGAGGCCCGCGTACCGCAAAAAAAAACCCCACAAAAAAACCAAAAAAACAAGTTTTAACTGTGTATATGCTCTACAACTATTGTTTCTAGTGCTGCGAGTACTAGCTTGCCTGTCTCTTGTATCTGAAGTTCTGGTGACAGTCTTGAAAAAGAGCGCCCTCCCATGAGCTGTGTGAAGCATTAGCATGGAAGAATAGGGGTCATATCAATATAATAAATTACATTAAACATCTGTGCATCCATATTCAAATCGCAGCATTGCCAGTGACTAGCTGTGCCATCCCCAGAAAGTTACTCGCCATTCCCTTGTCGCCATTTCTCTATCTGTAAACCAATAGTACTTACTTCACAAGGTTGTCATGAGAATTAGATAAGGCAAAGCACTGTAATGCACTTAGATGAGTGCTGTGAAGTTGATATAACAGGTCCCCAAACCTCCTGGGCAGCTCTGTACCTTCCATGATGATAGGATGAGAACACATGTGACTCATCACTTCTTAGGAGGTGCTGCTGTCCTGCTCCCCAGGGGCAGTTCCATCTCCCCCTCAGGGGTACCATACTGGCACTTTCGGAATGGTTGTGTTGGGCCATTTCTGGGTAGATGTTTGTGTGGCATTGATCCCTATGAGCAGTGTCTCTACCCCAGACTGCCCTTTTTCCTTCAGGACAGTGACCATCTGCTGCCTGAGTTACAGCAACATTCCAGATTTTGCCATTAATAAGAAATTCTAAATCCCCAAATCCCAGGCAGCCATGTCTCCGTCTGTGGGAAAAGAGCAAGATTTGCTTCCGCACCTCACCAAGTGAAACCATCGTATCTGGGTGAAATTTCTGATGCAAGGGAAGTAGATGCATGAAAACATGGTGGAATTAAGATCAGCTGTTAAGATTATTCAGGCAGGGGACTGAATGAAATAACACATGTAAACATCCTTTCTTTAGGCACTTGAAATAATTCCTTCCAATATAAAGATGATGACCGCCACACAACATCCTGATTGAAGGTAACATGGGAGGCAGCAAGTGATCTAAGACATAATTCGATACCAAGAAATAAAGGTGCATCTTGTTTTATACAAACCTTGGTATGAAAGGCTGGATTTCCAAAGAGAAATACCACTGTTAAAAAAAATGAAAAACAAAAAACTGGGGCATATTGGGATTGAGTTTATTTGCACAAAAATCAATTTGAATCAGGCAGTATTCAATCTAGCAGATAGAAAGGAGTGCCAAGGAGCTGTACGAAATCAAAGACTCTTAGAGCCAGAGGGAATTGGAACAAGGAAGTTATACTAGACAAAAAAGTGCATTGGTTATTGAAAAGTCACTTTCCTTTAGGGAATGGCAGGGATCTATCAGTCAGATTACCTAACTAGTGCTGATCAGGTGATTCCTGATTGACTGGTTTAAGATTCCATTTCTGGGAGAGCTGAAACCGTAATTAAGTCTTGGTTTGGTGACGTAGGGCTTGGCGTAAATGACTCCATTTTAGGCCTGTTATCTTGTTTTGAATAACTCCCCCGTTTTGATCAGATTCTCAGTGTAACTGAGAGATGTGAATGAAATTTAAGGCATTAGCACTACTCCCAGACACTGCTCTGAGGTTTTCACCGTTTCTTCTGATCCTCTGTGTGGTATTCACAGGTCACCATGTTGGTTTCTTGTTCTTTAAATCAGTCATTCTCTTCATTCCTTTTCTTACATTCTAATCATAGGGAGTCTAGTCATTTGCTTGGTGGTTAGAAGTTGAGAATAAGCATTTAAAGCTTTTGAGAGAATACAGCACACCAGGGAGACTACTGTGATTATTATAAGCAGGATAATTCCCAATGTCTGGAGTGTACTTTGGAGCCATGGTCCCCATGACCCAAATCAATCAGAATCACATAAGTCAAAGAAAGACCTCCATTAAAGGAGTCACGTTAAGCCAACTGGCTTGTTCAGTGATCTTATGTAGCTGAGTCTCAACTTCCCTGGAAGTGTCAATCCAAGTACAACAAGCGGTGTGGGCCACAGCACAAACACCTCCTTGCTCAGCTAAAAGATAATCGAAGGCTATTCTTTTATCAGGAACAACTTTGGCCAGAGAATATATGGATCATTTTTGGGTGGGTATAGCTTTAGCAGCAGGTTCTACAATATCGTCCAGAGTTAAGGAGAGATTCCTGATCATAGCTTCATTTGCACTTACTCTTAGCCAGGGCAGTAGGGATCGGCCACAGGAAACTAATTTTGAATCATGAATGCCTCCTGGTAATTTCCATTTGAGTCTGTGGCCCAGGTCTGGAAAGGTGACAGCCATGGAGGTCAGTAAAATTGAAGGTTCTGTACAGTGCACAGGTGGTTTTATTCTAGTCACCCTTGCCTGTGCACCTTTTTTGTACAGAGCCTGGGTGCAAGTTTCCTTGGGTTTCTAGCTGTTAATCAGAAATGGACTCCCCTGGTTAAGGCGTCTGACACAATAGAGACGGAGCTGAGTTTGTTCCAGAGAAACCAAGGCATTGGAAATCAGGGAGAAATTTGTGATGGGCCAAAGTACAGTATCACTGGCATTATGGCAAATCCAGCAGTCGTTTGGAGGTTGGATTACTCCCCCTTGCAATGGCCTGAGATATGTAAACAATGCCATTATCTTTCCAAGCCAGAGCAAGACAAAAGAAGAATCATAAAGACCTTCATGCCGTAAGAAGTAGGAAGAGTATGGCCAGAAAAGGAGGGAGGAATGGAAAACAATGTTCTTGATCTACTGTCTTGGGAGGAAGCAGTTTACCTTGATGCTGGCTGCTTCTCTTCAATTTTGAGTTCTCCAGTGTTCACACAGGACCTGATGTCATGTGGAGCCGTCCTCAGTTTTGAAATATACACCCAAGTTTTCACATCTTGAAATTCGGCAGTGATGTCAGTGGTTAAGAGTACCTGATAGGGTCCTTTCTGTGAATCTCACTTTTGCAAAAGCATCAGAGTAAAACAGTAACTGTCTGTAAACTACAAAAGACTTAAAAATGCCCATGGTTAAAGATCTGATGAGAGTTCATTATAATGGAACTGATAAGGACATTTGGTTATTTCTGTGACATACAGCATCTAAAAATAATAACTGGAATTATGACTGATAACATACCAGGACGTACTAGATTTTTAGGAATTTCCTACAATTTCTAGAACACTTATTAATAACATGCATCCGTACAAATATAACTTAAGAAGGCTTATCATCACTTATTTGACAATGCTTCCCATGTAATTGAATATACTAAATACGCCTAATTGGTTTAACAGCTCTCTTTTACAAGGTGAGAGACAAATCCTTTGAGATTTCCAGGGATTCTGTATGAAATCTCAAAGTTACTTTGAGGTCAAAAAGACTCCTTTTAGAATTTGGTTTGGGGAATTTGTCAAAAGGTTTGAACATTTGACTAGATAGGATCATGGATTATTATGAAATAATACCTAATTATCTATTTAACCAAAGTGACAGTAGAAAATTTTAAAGGCAGATACTGAAAGTTATACAGTTCTGAACAAAACTTAGCTCTTTTAAAGCTAAGAAGACTGGGTTTTCTTGAGTAATTAAAGACCAGATAAAGAGAATGTGAAGCATAATAAATTATTTTGGTAAGACACAAAATCTTTGCTTTCTAGGTAGATTGTCCAGAAGGTAAACAAACAACGAACCAACGAAAACCAACTTCTATGATCGCTTATCAAGAGCAGACCAATAGTCCAATAAAACTTCATTGTGTTAACAGAGAGAAAACAAAATTATAATTTTGTACCAGGGACTTCCCTGGTGGCGCAGTGGTTAAGAATCTGCCTGCCAGTGCAGGGGACACGGGTTCGATCCCTGGTCTGGGAAGATCCCACATGCCACAGAGCAACTAAGCCCGGGTGCCACAACTACTGAGCCTGCACTCTAGAGCCTGTGCTCTGCAACAAGAGAAGCCACCTCAATGAGGAGCATGCTCGCCGCAACTAGAGAAAGCCCACACAGTGCAACAGAGACCCAACACAGCCAAAAAAAAAAAAATACCAGTGTACATTTGATATTAAAATTCATTATTTAAAAACAAATACATCCATTCCAATCTTAGCTTGACCACACATAAAATTCCTTTCCCAAAATTCCTTTTCCGCAAACCTTTCACAACTCTTCTGTATCCATTCAGATTTCACCTTATTTTTTTTCTTCTTTCTCATTCTGGAACAAGCAATCCTATTACTTTCCTTACCTACGTTTCATATACAGTTGTTTCCTTTCACCCTTATTATTTCTAATAAGTTTTAATTACATATATTGATTAGAATTCTTAACCCTTAGAATTCTTTATTCCTAGTGAAAAGTACGAAGCGATTGTGGACTGTCTGTTAAGCTAGCATTCTGTGGATTGGCAAATTTATAAATACATTTCATAATTTCTAGGAGCATATTCTTCCTAGTAGTAAATTTTCCGTTGTGGACCAAAGCATGTTTACTGATAGACCCAAATATCATTGGTTCCTCTGTAAAAGGAAACCAAAAGTGGATAAACCTGTGTTCGGTAATTGATGTTTCAGTATTTTATCTTATTTGAAAATGATCTAGATATTGAGTGAATATCCATCATTTAATTTATCTCAGTATAACTTTAAAGTTTCAAGTTCTCAAAAAGGTTTTTGAAACTCTTTTTAAAAAGACATACTGTGAAACATAATTATTGTTGAAAAGTCCATTTATAAACTTTTGTCTTACATCTATTTAATTCACTTGTTCTTAATAATTAAATTTAGATTAGTCATGAAAATTTCACAAGATTTTAAACAGCTAACCATCATCTTAAGTTATTTTTCTTATTGACAGATTCTGTAGCAGAGATAACATCAGCTGCTTTGACCTTTAGTAAGCCTAGGTAGATTAAAAGTATTGGATTTAATGCTGGTAACTCTATGCCATGCCTATTTTAATTAAACCAACAAACGTAAACTAGCTTTTATTTACTAATGATTATCCTAGATCATGTGAACTTGAAAAACATTTGGGTTAGTTTCTATATTTCTGAAAGTGTATTTGATTTATATAAACACTTATTTATCTTTAAGCCAGTTAAACAGAGCTCTTTACAAATTAATTTTGGCAATGCCATTGGAGGTGAAAAAAATCACACGTTTATAACATACATACATAGAAATACATAAACATGCAAGCAGGTGTAAACAGAGATCTTACAGCTTTTGTTTTAAAATTTTAGCCACAAAACAGGTATGATAATGCAAACTCACTAGGTTATAAAAGAACAGTTGCATCTAAATTGTGTTTCTGGCAGATGATATAAGTTAAGGTTATCTGCTTGGATGGCTTAAACTTTTTACTAATATTTGTAGAAGAGATTTTAAGGTTTTTCATAGGCCAGGTTTTTAGGATAGCCTTTTCTTTTTTTTCTCCTTCTGATAAGAATTACCTTGGTTCATGGAGAAGACCAGGGAGAACACTTATATCTTAAAATGCACAGAGGAAGAATGCAGGTTCCACCAAGAAAGACTTTTGTTCCCTAAGCCCAGGTCTTTTACAATATCCGCAAGCCTTTTGAGATGATAGGGGAGGATCTGGGATTGGTAAAAAGGGTAGGTGGGCTTTGAATTGTTTCTAGAGCCACATTTCTGTTATTGTAAAGACTTGATTTGTAAGACAGTATAGTTGTGTTTAATTCCTCAAAAAAACTGGGTTGCAACCTGAATGATATCAAGGTGCCGACCCACTCATCCAACTACATCACCTTTAGTTTACTTCTTTATGTCAGAGAGAACATCTTCAAGAGGGAAATCAAAAGATTCCCGTGTTCTAGATTTAGAGCTGTGTTTCTTTGGAATGTTTTTAGTAAATCCTCCCACAAAAACCTTCAGAATGTTTTTATTTCCCTCTGGGTACATAGTTTCATTTTAGGTTAGGGGAGAAAGTCTAAAAAAAAGTTCCCTTCAGGCTCTGAGTATCAGCTTCCAATTTGGCCAACTTCTGACCATAGAGCTACTTAAAAAAATCCTTTTGAATATCTTTGTCAGGTTTGAGCGAGGACAAGTAGTAAGTACCCCTGGCAGTACTTAACAACTTCATGAATATGAGAGGTATCCTCAAATAGGGTGCAAAAAATACTACCTTCTCAAGATGGAGAGCCATTCCCAAAGTTAACAGAAGGAAGAAAGGGAGGGAGGGAGGAAGGGAGATTTAGATAATTCCTCTGAGAGCTGGCAGCAGTTGTTAGGACCCTAGCTGAAAATAGAATGCAGGGCTTCCCTGGTGGCGCAGTGGTTGGGAGTCCACCTGCCAATGCAGGGGACACGGGTTCGTGCCCCGGTCCGGGAAGATCCCACATGCCGCGGAGCGGCTGGGCCTGTCAGACATGTACGCTGAGCCTGCGCGTCCGGAGCTCGTGCTCCGCAATGGGAGAGGCCATGACAGTGAGAGGCCCGCGTACCGCAAAACAAACAAACAAACAAAAAACAAACAAAAAAAATAGAAAGCAACTCACCTTTGTGTCTGGCCATATTTTTAGGGCCCCCAGTGTGATGGTTGCCAACCTAAGTTCTCAGGACACAAAATGAGACAAACAAGGGCAAAAGCTATCCCTAGAAGAGAACAGGTCAACAACCAGTGGGTACCCAAAAGCACAGTCATGAGTCATAATTCAAAGATCTAATTCCTATATTTTTTGCCTGCCAATCTGAATTTGGAAAGAAAGGGACAACGTAAAATTTTACCATCCTCTCTCCATCAGGCACTACAGTTAGAGATCTGGGAGAACTGCCTGACTTTGGTTCGAATTCTCACCCTTTGCCGGCTTCTGCTGGTTTTCCCAGGATCCCATCGGCAGGTCTGGAGAGAGTGGGTGTCCCAGCAGTTTTCATCCTGGTCACCAGATACTGTAGGGGAGGAAAGATAATTTTTCCTGTACTCTTTATGGTGAGTGCTTAGCTGAGACCCTCTAGGGCACCTCCTAAATGGATAAGCTTATCTAGGTTAAAAGTTCTCTACTGTGGCCACTGTAATTCAAGATTATCTTTGGTAAGATTAACCTACTTGTTCAGCCTTAAAACAAAATTTTATTCACCCGAGGCCTCACACTGGACCTAGTCCAGCTTATAGTCAGACCCAGTCTGACCCTGGACCCCATCTGGTTTCTAAGTCAGCCCAGTCTGACCCCAGATCCTGTCTTGTTTAAGTCAGACTCAGTCTGAGACCAGCAGATTTCTGGACCCGGTCTGGAAAAAGAGATGCTTAAATAAAATCTGAAAGCTCATAATGCAAAAACTTCGGAACTAGGTTCTAAAAGGGACTTACCCACACCTCCAGAGACAGCGAGAAAGCAGTGAGCTCAAGCAGCTCACAGGTGCCTACTACGCCTGTTTGTTTGCTGCTTCTGGGGGCCTTGGGGGTCTCCTCAGTTTCCTCTTTAACACCAGAGCTATCAGAGCTCTCAAATTTAATTTGTTAAAAATTGGGCTTGCCTTTTCTGTGTTTTGTTTTGTATTTCATTTTTCTAACCATTTGTATTGCTTTCTTTTACAAAAGTATTGACCCATGACTGATTGGAAGGGGAAAAAAATGGACTCTTCATCCCAGATAATTCAATAATTCGGGGTGTGTCCACAGAAAGCTTAAGTGGGTGGACTCTGGAGTTATAGGTCCTGGATAGGCAACCTGGTTGTCTGGATGACTGTGTGAGTGTATTATCTGCATGACTTTGGGGAGCTTATCCTCTTCTGCCTTGATTTTTTTATCTGTATAATGGAGGTGGTAGTAATTGTACCTACATCATTGGATTGTGAGGAATAAAGAGGTTAGTAGTCTCAAGGCTCTTAGAAAAGTGCCTTGTGCAGGGTAAGGGGTCAGAGTGTTTTAGGTATTGTCACTTGTCCTTCCAGACCTTATTGCTCACCTGTGTCGTTGTGTAAGCCAGGCCTGATGACTTATGCATTGTGACTTTTGAAGGCCCTCAGCATATTTGCCTTTATGAGCTTTTTCTTCCATTAAAAACAACTAAGCATTATATTTTATGACCTTGTTGATAAAAAGCTGAGTAGAATCCAGGCTAGATTCATTGTTATATATTCATTGTCACTGTATTCATGTTTTGCTTTTGCTTTTAACATATTTTTGACCAGAGTCATATTAAGGCCACAGGAGTTAGTTTCTGCAAAAAAATCCCCAGGCCAATAATGTGTTAAAATAAGTGAGAACAAAACCATTTCTGCAGTCCCCTAAAAGCAGGTTGGGTCCTGGGCACTGTACTTACCGTGGAGGGTTCAGACAAGCTGGAGCTATAGGCCGAGCTGACCCCCGTGCAAGCTCTTCCTTCCCTTGCTGGAATGCTCTTCTTTCGAGCATCTTCTCTTGAGCATCATTTCTTCTCCTCTTGAGCAGCTCCTCTCCATCATTTGAGATTCCACCCAAGCTTCCTTCTCGGTCCATCCTATGTGTACTGCAGTTTTATAATTGCGCATTTGCCCATCTGTCGCCCAGGCTAGCCTATAAGTTCTTCAAGCTCAAGAAACACCTCTGTCTCCCCAGGACTAAGCATGCTGTAGTCACACCAGTTCATTACTTAATGTGGTTGGATAAAATGTGTCATTGTGGAGGGAACAGCATGGATCTGGGCCTCAGAGAGTCTTCAAAGGAGGTTTATTTAGAAACCGGGGGACTTCCCTGGTGGTCCAGTGGTTAAGACTCCATGCTCCCAAGGCAGGGGGCCCGGCTTCGATCCCTGGTCAGGGAACTAGATCCCACGCGTAGCAACTAAGAGCCTGAACGTTGCAACTAAAAGATTCCACAGGCCGCAACTAAAGATCCCACGTGCTGCAACTGAAGATCCCACATGCCGCAACGAAGACCCGGTGCAGCCAAGGAAAGAAAGAAAAGAAAGAAAACAGTAGAAGGTTAAAGACAATCTTTTTATTCTCATTTTGGGCTAGTGCCTGAACACTGAAAGAAAGAAGACAGAAAGAACATAGAAGAACACAGAAGACAGAAAAGATTTGAGCATCAAGTAGCCAGAGCTAATACAGTTGTCTGAGCAGAGGGAACTCCCCATTGATTAACATTAATGGGAGCTCCATTCATACATCACTTGGAGAAGAGACCCCTAAAAGCTGATCTGCTGCCTCATTAGAAGCCAATCAGATGCTTTCAGTGTTGAGTAATAGATTTGGCTGAGCTGACTCCAGAAACAGAACAGCACCGAGGTTCTCTGCTAATTTCAGATGTGGTGGCGAGGCTGGTACAGAGTGGAGCCCTGGCACACGGATGTTGTGGCTGAGCCACAGGACAAAAATCTCTACGGGGAGATGGTCTAATTCGATGAGATTGCCTGCTACAGCATATTCCTCACAAGGCAGGCACATGCTTTATTTCACAGCATTGCCCAGTCTCACCATCCACTGAGTCTTGCAGGGGTGCTCCGTTTCAGGTGCAGACTGAGCACCCAAGAATCTTGTCGAACACGCAGACCCTGGGACACCCCCAGAGCTTGTGAGTCAGTGAGTCTAGGAGGGAGCCTAAAACTCACACGTTTAACACGCAGCTCGGGTAAATGACGTTGCGGATAAATTAGATCAGACTTTAAGAACATGGACACTGCTGACTAGGTTATCTTTGAACAAGGAAGAATCCTTCCTTCTATGTTCTGGCTCCAGTGGTCTGTATCCATAGCTCTTGGTGCTCATTTCTTGGATGCCTGGAAACTAGTATAGTCCTTAAGCATGAGAGGAAACAAGAAATACTCCCTCTCAGCCCCCAAACATCTCTCCCCTGCAGATCCTGAAGCCCCCGTTTTTCTTGCCCTTCTGGTTTTAGGGGCTGGCATGTGGGCATCTGCAAGATAGGGTCATCTCGCTTTTTTCCCCCTCTCAGAACTAAGTCTTGTGCTGTGAAACCAGCTCTCTGGAACTCTGCCCTGGAGTTTCATTTACTATTAAGGGCTCTAATGAGGAGGGACAGGCAATTATTATTATTTATTCCACTAATTAGCCAGATAATCATTCATTTTTAAACTATTCAGGGTTGGAAATCTGTTCATTTTGTGTCCTTTGTGTAATGTGGATTCATTTCATTTCTTTTTTTTTTTCTTTTCCTTTATAAAAACGGCTGCTTTTGTTTAAATGGGGGGCAAAGGTAGGGAGTGAGAAGAGGGGAATTAAAAAAGAGAGAGAGAGAGAATTTCTGAGCTGTGAAGATAATGCAACAAGGAGCCAGAGTCCATAAAAACATCACTTTTCAGTCTCTGAAGGCATAATGCTTGATGATAACCATAAAACACGTTAGTGCAAAATGAATTGCTGTTCTGTTCAAATCCTTAAACATACTACTGTGGATGTCACTGGAGATATGCAACTCTTTTCTCCGATGCCGAGGTATATTTTATCATAATTTGTGGGGTGGGTGACAGCCTTGTACACATGACTGCCTTTTCCTGCTCAGTTAGCTTGTCAAGGTCAGAGTCCTTTGGCCTTTTACGAATGTAGGACTATTAAGAAATGAGCAGGATAACTGAACAGCATGGAGAGGAAACTTTATTTTTCTTTACTAATCAGTACCTTATGTTTTCATGGTGTTTGCTTATAGCGAGCTACCATTCCACTCTCCAGGTTATTTTGGAGGTGGGAGGGGATGCTGTTGCTGTTTGGATGCTCTGCCTCTTATTTTTGTTGTGAGATGCAAAGAACTTCTGGGAGGCTGGGATTCATCTTCAAAAATAAACTGTTCAGGAACACTTGTAATTTCAGGTAGCATTTTTTTTTTAGATGGATATTTTAATTAATTTATTTATTTTTGGCCTCACGGCATGCGGGATCTTAGTTCCCCGACCAGGGATCGAACCTGTGGCCCCTGCAGTGGAAGCACAGAGTCTTAACCACTGGACCACCAGGGAAGTCCCTCACGTGGCATTTTTTTACGGTAGATCATTACCATAGAAGTTGTGCTTCGATAGGGTATACAAATGCAGAGTATGGCACAACACTCTTTGTAAGTCAGGTCTCCTAGATATAGTGAGCCTGGTAGATTAGGCTGAGAGTCTGTGTATTTGTTTGTTTGATTTTGGGTTTTGTTTGTTTGTTTTCTGTGACTTCCATTTTGAGAATTAAAACCAGATCTGAGGACGATAGAAGCTGTAGCCAAGGATCTCAATCCAAGGAAATGTGAGATGGTGGCCATTTCTCATAGAAATGGAAACCCTTGGTAGGCATTGGGGTCGGAGAAAGGATCCTAGCAAAAGGCAGAGGAGGAGGTTTCACCTCCCTGAAGGATGTCTTAGCTGGCTCCCGTAAGTTAACAATACACTTTTCACCTTGGAATACTCAATAGGTTAAAGGATTCAGTGTAGGAACTTGTGGTCTAAATGACTCTTTTCCCTAATGGGCTCCTGTGTTGTCACTAACACTGGAAATTGCTCAGAAGTCTTGATAAAAGCAGTCACTAATGCATAAATAAGTCCTTGTGCAGAAAGTTCAAGGAACCATTGTTCCCAGATCTTCATCTGCTCCTACTGAACTTTCACAAGTTCTATCAGAGGGAAACTTTTATACCCCAGGGTGGGGGAGGTATCAGGGTTAATTCTGATAGGAGCAACAGCAGGAAAAATGTCCTAGTATCTGTTCTACTCACCACCACAGTGATAAAATGTTTACTGCAAAGGATAAAAGGAACTTTAAAAGAAGCCCTTCACAGCATTGAATGTTTAGATCCTAACAGGTTAATTTACTGGATTTGATCTTTATACTTTATATAGAAGAAGAATAGAAGAAAATAATGTAAATGAAAGAAATGTTTACACTGCTTACGAGTGAGGTACAACTACTGAATCCAAGAACCACTTTAATATAGTGCTGGTATATTAAAAATGAATTTGATTATTTTAAATAATTCTGCTCTATTCTTGAAAGCACTTTCAAGAGCTCTAGGGGAAGAAAAATGTGAAGGTACTAAAAAACTAGTCAAGCTGCCTTTTTAAAAGATTTTAAATAACCTAGACTCCTCCTGAAGGTCATCTTACTAAGTCACCCGCACTGCATGATGACAAAGAAATGGAGATAATGGACAAATGCCGGAGGTCAGGGTTGAATACGAGACACTTGCAGGGACAAAATTTTGTAATAATTGTTTAATATGGCAAAGGATAGAAATGAGAAGTTGAGGAAGAAAGTGGCTGAAATAGAAAGCAAAGGTGGAGCTGGACAAGGGCAGCTGGAAGTTGTCTTCCGGTTGTAAGATCCTATGTTTAGCACAACATTTGGGTGGCTATGGGAGCATCACCTTTTAGTGTCGATGGGGCTGCATAAAGGCCATGGCAGCAGCTGGGGGAATGTTTGCTCGCCTTATGAACAAGCCCCCAAAGTGGCAGTTTCTCAGACCTTGAGACACATACACAGGGTCGTTGTCAAAGTAAGCTTTGGGGTCATTAACGTAAGCTTTGTAGGCAGTGGTTCCAACTGGGCTGAAATTGAGAACCTGAGGTCTATGTGAGGCCAGCATTTCCAGGTAAACCTGCTTGTGGAAACCAAAATAGGTTTTCCTGATCCGTCTCATCAATAACGGGTTCACTGCGACCTGTCAACGCTCGCCTGCATCAGGGTATATGCCTTTGCTGTTCTCTCTTCCTGGAATGTTCTTCTCCCAGAGATCGGTGTGGTTTGCTCCCTAACTTCATGAAGAATTCTGCTCTAATATCACTCGTCAGCGCTGCCTCCCTCCCCCAGCCACCCTATTGAGAACAGCTTGCTATCACTCTCTAACCCCACTCTTTTTTTTTTTTTGGCTGCGCAGCATGTGAGATCTTAGTTCCCCGACCAGGGATCGAACCCGCGCCCCCTGCGTTGGAAGCGTGGAGTCTTAACCACTGCACCACCAGGGAAGTCCCTAACCCCACTGTTTTTTTTTTTTTCTTCCATAGCATTTATCATCACTGGACATAACGTTTTTGTTTGTTTGTCTCCCCTGTTAGAAATTAAGCTCTGTGAGAATGGGGTCTGTGCCATATGGAAGCTCCCAGCAGGTTGAGAATTACTCACTGCTCTATTCCCAGTGCCTCACCAGTGCCTGCCATAGCGCAGGAACTCAGTGAATGTTTGTTGAATGAGTGAGTAAATAATAACAATAATAGCATCCCTTTTTTGTGCACACTCCCTGTCTCAGTGTCCACACTGAGTTCTCTACAGACTGCAGTGCCCTATAAGCTAGGTGACCGCTATTTTATACCCCATTTTACAGACAAGAACGCCCTCCTAGTGATCCAACATGCGCAGGCCCTGCTCTAAGGAGTACAAAGCTGACCTGAGGATAGTAGCACTCTACACCTTCTCCCTAATAAGAAATTTGCTGTCACGCAAAGTTAAAAATAAAATGAAATTAAGAAAGCATCCACATTACAAAAAAAAGTTAATAGGAAAGGAGAACTTGACTCAGAAGGATTTCACTTTCAGCAGGCTTCTTGGAAGGGACCTTTTGCTTAGGGTTGCCAATTTGGGAAAAATGGAGATGCCTAGTTAAATTTGAATTTCAGATAGGCAATGAATGATTTTTTTTTTCAGTATTGAGCATGTTCCATATATCGTGTGGGACATGCTTATGCTAAAAAAATTATACGTTATTTATCTGAAATTCAAATTTAACTGGGCATCCTATACTTTATCTGGCGACTTTACCTTTTCTGGTTTCCATTTCTTTTTTTTTCTTTTTTTAATTTTATTGAAGTATAATTGATTTACAATGTTGTGTTCATGTCTGCTGTACAGTAGAGTGACTCAGTTATATATATATTCCTTTTCATATTCTCTTTCATTATGGTTCATCACAGGATATTGAATATATTGATAGTTCCCTGTGCTCTACAGTAGAACCTTGTTGTTTATCCATTCTATGTATACTAGTTTGCGGCCGCTAATCCCTAACTCCCACTCCTTCCCTGCCCCCCCACCTTGGCAACCACAAGTCTGTTCTCTATGTCTGTGAGTCTGTTACTGTTTTGTAGATATGATCATTTGTGTCATATTTTAGATTCCACATATAAGTGATATCATATCGTATTTTTTTTTAATTTGCTGGTTTCCATTTCTAATGAGACAGAGCAAAAAATAATAATAATGAAAATAATAGTAATGCAAGCCATTACAGTTACCACTTCTGTTCCCCAGGAACTATGTGCTGCCCTTTGCATATATCATTTCTAGTCCTCACAAGAACACTGTATGGCAGGTAGTGTCTTCCATTCTTCAGATAAGGAAATTGAATCTCAGAGAGGATAAGTAATTTGCCTCAAGTCACACAGCCAAAAAGCCAGTTTTCCTTCTGTAACACTTATCATCATCTAACATAAAATATTGTTCTGTTTGTCTCCTCCACTAGAAAGTAAGCTCAGTGAGGGTAGGGTCTTTGTCCCAAAGAACATGTTACCAGGTCTCTCTCTTTGCCCACTGTTTCCTCTCTATGACCCCCCTCTGTTCTCGGACGTAGTAGGTTAGAGCCAATGCACGAGCAGAGAGGAGCCGTTCCTAACTGGACCCCAGAAGGAGCTGCCCGGGATCTGAATGCCCATCTCTGCCTCCTTGGTCCTCACACCCTGAGCAACTTTTGTGCCAAGTCTGGCCACTTCCCTGTGGGATCATTGAGTCATGGAACTTCCTTGTTGTTACTCTTCTTTTGTTTTGTTTTTTGGTTCACTGGGAAATAACTAAGGATAAACAGAAAACAGCAACAACTTGTGCTATCTCAGTTCCAGAGTCACATGCACTTTATTCTAAATGACAATATTTAACAACAAAATTGCTTCGTTTCAACCTCATTCCATTCCTTGAAGTGGGAGTACTATAATTTAAAAATAATAAATTCAACAGAGTGAATATAGTGCTTTCATTAATCCCCAATACTGCTTATTTTCAGCACTTTTTAATTATTTGGGTGTGCTCAATAGATTTAGCTGAAGTGGAAAAAGAATCATTCAAATTTCAGACCATTTTCAGTTATCAATTTATCTGCTGTTTTCCAGCCAAGTAACTGAACTTCAAAGTAGCATGTGGTTTGAATGATTTCCTCCCCACCCCCTGCCTGGTATGAAACAGCGAATTAGTCAAGTAAAAATGTCTGTGGAATTGAAGGTGCTATAAATAAGGGCATCATATCCTCTGAATTATCAGCCAGGACAGGTAATGTTGATTGCATGTCATGGTGTCCCAAGGACATCCAGAGTGACAGTGGAAACTTTCTGCCTCTATGCCTAAAGTAAAGTATTAAGGTAATAATCTAAGCATTTCACTTCTAACCTGCACTTTGCTTGATTCCCAAGTATTTATTTAAAGGATAATATGCATTTGTAAGGTCTTTTTTTTTTTTTTTTTTTTTTTTTTTGCTGTATGCGGGCCTCTCACTGCTGTGGCCTCTCCCGTTGCGGAGCACAGACTCCGGACGCGCAGGCTCAGCGGCCATGGCTCACGGGCCCAGCCGCTCCGCGGCATGTGGGATCTTCCCAGACCGGGGCACGAACCCGTGTCCCCTGCATCGGCAGGCGGACTCTCAACCACTGCGCCACCAGGGAAGCCCTGTAAGGTCTTTAAGTACCAGAACTTAAGCCAGATACAATACAGAATGCCCCCATTGAATGTGAATTTCAGGTAAACACTGAATAATTTTTTTAGTACAAGTGTGCCCCAACTATTGTGTCCTGTATTTTAATTTGCTACATCTGGCAACCCTTTTGAGGACCAAGACCCTGTATCTTATTTTTTTTGTTTGTTTTGTTGTTTGTTTTTTTTTAACATCTTTATTGGGGTATAATTGCTTTACAATGGTGTGTTAGTTTCTGCTTTATAACAGAGTGAATCAGTTATACATATACATATGTTCCCATATCTCTTCCCTCGACCCTGTATCTTATTAACATGGAATGTTTTTTAAGCATGACATGGTTGTGACTAATTTTAGTGGCTGGAATTTTTTTTGTTATTATTATTTTTAAATATTTTGCTGTTTTATTTTATTTATTTATTTATTTATTTATTTATTTATTTTTGCGGTACGTGGGCCTCTCACTGTTGTGGCCTCACCCGTTGCGGAGCACAGGCTCCGGACATGCAGGCTCAGGGGCCATGGCTCATGGGCCCAGCCGCTCTGTGGCATGTGGGATCTTCCCGGACCGGGGCACAAACCCGTGTCCCCTGCATTGGCAGGCGGACTCTCAACCACTGCACCACCAGGGAAGCCCTGTTTTATTTTATTTTATGTTTATTTTATTTATTGATTGATTGGCCTCACAGCATGTGGGATCTTAGTTCCCTGACCAGGGTTTGAACCCATGCCCCCCTGCATTGGAAGCATGGCATCTTAACCACTGCACCGCCAGGGAAGTCCCAGTGGCTAGAATTTATTGAATGATTACTATGTGCTCAGCTTTCTCCTACATGCTTTACATTTATGATCATCCGGGCTTCACAGTAATCCTGCCATTTAGGTGTAGTGTTATTCCATTTTATAAATACAGGAAAGTGAGGCTTGGAGAGGTTAAGGTACTCGCCTAAGATCTCAGCAAACAGGCGGTGGTGGTGGGTGGTGGCTGAGATTCTTTACAAAGACCTTTCTGTTTTCACTACACTATGCATTCTAATTAAATGAAAACAAATGACCGGCTGCAGATGAGATCTTGTGTCTCACTAACTTTTCTTTAAGAATACAAATACAGTCTTAAATTCATACGGACAGACTCAAGGTTGAGTTTTGCAGTGTATATGTTAAGGCGTACATGCAGAACTCATCTGATGGGTGAATGGACTGGCCCATTCCCTTATTATTAAAAGGAATTTCTTAACTATGGCAAAAATATAGATTCAGAGTGTGAAATGGAATGGCAGTAATTGGACAAATGAGTGAAAGCGGCCCCCAAACAATTAGTTGTTTTGAACTCAGTAAAATGGCAGTTCTTTCATTTAATTTTAAACTCATTATGAGTGGCCGGGAGGTGTTTACATTTAATTTGGGGGGTTTTGAATTGTGGGTTTGCTTAAACATAGGCTCCATCTTCTAATTAGATAATGAGCAAGTTCATTTGCAAATGGGCCCAGTTCCATGCTGAGAGTCTCATCCTGACATTTCTTCTTAAATATCTACTGTGCGTGATTATTGAAAAGATGATGAAACAGCATGGTGAAAAAATTCAAAAGAAGAAAACAGCGCCCACGACACAGCATAATTATTTTCATTTTTGCACATTCCTTTCCTGTTACTAATTTCTGAAGTGTCCAGAACTGACAGAGATTCCACGGTGCTCGTTAGAAATGAACTCAGGGTTTCTGTCAAGAAGAAACTGCCTACATGGAAGAAAAGGCAGATGAGGGAAGAAAACTCATCTTGTTATCTGAAGCAATTCTATTTTTTGTTCTTTTCCATAAACAGGGCATGCAATGAAATTTTAAATGTTTTTTTTTTTCCTCTTTCACCGTAATTATTCTCTTTATTTTGGAGGCACTGAGGTCCTCCTAAGACTTGCTTTCTGGATTCTGAAATCAGGAGGTTCAAGCACCTGCCATTGAGTTAGAAAGAGACTGACATTCAGGTGGGACTTCTTGGTCCCTCCAGCACTGATTTATTGAGCGCCCACAAGGCCCTTGGCGCTCGGCACTAGGTTAAGTACTAGGAATGAACAAACACATACTGAACTTGAACTTGCCGCATCGTGACAGAAGTCTGAATTATTGTGGACAGATAGCAGCATTGTGCTGATGGACTAAAATGACTCATATGACGGGAAGCAAGATCAGAGGGTTGTGATTCTTCCAAGAGAAGCTGCCCCCACCTAGGACCAGCGTTCACTCGTGCCAGGTAGGACTGGGGGTCATTTGGTCACAGCTTGTGCCCTTGATCAGTTGACAGTAGTACTGCCTGAGATGGGAAAACTCGTAAAACATTTAGAGAGAACAGTGATTTGCCAGGAAACGAAGGGAATTCAGCTGCAGCCCCCATAGAGCGGCCATATGATATAATACAAATTGTTCCACCACAGGATCAATGCAGGGACCTTGCAGGAGCTCGCCACACTAGCAAAAATGAAATGATTTACATTTGGAAGCCACAGCTGGTATGAAAATAAACATGGAATCAGTTCCTTCCTCTAAGTCCATGTTCCATTAGAATAACTACGGTAGGGGGCATTTTTCACATTTTAATTGGTGTTTTGCTGATTTTATCAGAATTTCTGCTGATCAAAGCAAATTGGCTATTTATTTATTTTGCGATGAAGCTAACTGTTCAGTGCAAGTTTAATGTACTGCAATGAATTTTAAATATCCTCCTAGTCAGATTACAAAGTGTTTGAATCAAGATGGCCTTGTTATATACTTAAATTATTAATTACTCAAATGAACAAAAGGCAACTTTCAGATATAATGTCACATTTTAAATGGATCTGAACTGGATGAAAATGTTGGGCCTGCATTAAAAGGTGTCAGAGAAATAATGTGTCCCCCTGCAGTCTGCTTAACCCCCTCATTCC
>NW_006786541.1:2850113-2869930 GCF_000442215.2 Lipotes vexillifer
CCTGCTTGGTTTTTAGATGTATGATAAATACTTTCATTATTAGTTTATTTTCAGTAGCTTACAGAACAATAAGTTTTTATGTTATTTACACTCCAGTGACTTTGGTTTAATTGGCTCCTTTTATGTTATTTATATAAATATAAATCATACTGGGTTTTAAAGTATTAATGATGCATTTTATGTTATAATGCTGTTTTTATCCAGACTAGCACTCCAAGAATTCATACCATCCATGGGTAACAGCTAAGGATCTTTACAAAATCTACTTCAAAAGTTGAAGTAAATGCACTCTGAACCTCGACAGAATTCAGGCTTGGGATGAAAAGATCCACTGAATTGCACTTCATTTGCATTTGAGTTAGCAAATTAATTTATTCAGATATTTCTGGAGGGCAATTCTCAGGTCTGTATACTTGGGAAACTACATAGATTTGTTTTTCAAGGCACTGTAACAAAGCAAAGCAAAAAAACCCATTTAAATAAAACTGAGTTTTAAGTATTTGCTTCCACCAGTTGAGGGATCATGGGTTAATCTCTTGACACCCTCAGAGACGGCATCTGTCAAGTAAAGAGGCTGGTTGAGACACCTTTTGGCTTTATTTAAATATTTGCAATTGTAGGTTTTTATAAACACTCATTTGGTGATCGTTGGACATTTTTTGCTCGCATCCTAAGATGATGTTATGAGTAAATAGAATTTTCTCAGGTAGCTCACATTTCTAAATACACTTTAAGATTTTGTTGATATTTAGGTTTTTTCCAAGTGACTCTCTGTATACTGGCCTCTTTCAATGATGAAAGCCATGTGAAAAATAAATAAAAGAGTCAATAAAAGATGTTTTTGAATGGACAAGTGATGTTATTTCAGTTGTTGGTCAAAAGCATATGCCCTAGGGATGGGGTTGGGGAACAGATAAATCAATGTGATTAAGTTTAAACAAACAAACAAAACCCCCTAATAGGGGCTTCCCTGGTGGCGCAGTGGTTGAGAGTCTGCCTGCCGATGCAGGAGACACGGGTTCGTGCCCCAGTCCGGGAAGATCCCACATGCCGCAGAGCGCCTGGGTCCGTGAGCCATGGCCGCTGGGCCTGCGCGTCCGGAGCCTGTGCTCCGCAACGGGAGAGGCCACAGCAGTGAGAGGCCCGCGTACCACAAAAAAAACTCCAAAAAACAAAAAAAACAGTAATTGTGTAACGTGATAAGAGTGGTAATTTAATTTTGGTTTATTTAGGTAAAGTTAGGTGCCCACCTGAAACTCACCTTGAATCTTTGGGGTGAAAAAGTAGTGAGTAGAGAAGGATGAAATGCTTCTTGAATTCCTAAAATGTCACTAGAAGTCCACCCAGACACAGGTTTTCTTATTGAGAGGCACGTGATATGAGCTGATTCATTTGTCTTTGTCCTTGTCTTAGCATGTTTAGTTTTCAAAGTGCCCAGAGAGTTCCAGGAGAAGATGATTTTATTATACAGGGTGGGCCATTGAAAGAACTCTAGGAATCAAAGAGATCTTCCTAGCTGGAAAGCTTTGGTCAAGTTAATTACCCTTATATAAACCCTTATATAACCCAAGTTAATTACCTTCATTTATAAAACAGGGATAGTCGTAGTGCTTGCTCCATGTGGATGTTTTGAGGAATGAATGAAATGAGGTATGTGGAGCCTTAGCACACAGTACCTTGTTCCTAATAGTTGCTCAATAAATGGTTATTATGTGTCTTCAGTATAATTACTCTATACAAGTTTGACAGGATATCAACAAGTGAGTCATGCTGCTAACTATGGCATATTTTCAACTCAGACGGAAACCACTGGGGGAATAACAAATATTTACTTAGTGAGAATGATGTCACTGAAGAGGAGAGAGAATGTCTAGTATCTAAACAAGTACTGCAGAAGACACTGGAAAAATAGCTTGTAGACTGTGGCAGCTGCTCTCATTGTGAATTCAGTGCTCAGTGTGAATTGACAGTTCATTGGATTTGTACTGCACTGATGGCGGGGAAATCACAATCACGTTGGTGAATGTGGCAGATGTTTACTACTCTGACTTATATATCTCTTTCAGTTTACAAAGAACTTACACCAGCCCAGTGATGCAAGTGGTTCAAATGTAATAGTCCCATTTACAGATGAAGTCACTGTGTCTCAGGGAAGTAGAGGGGTTTGCCCAAGACAGAACTTGAGCCAGATCTTCCTTCCTTAGGAGAATATTCCTCAATAAGTAGTTTAACTCCATAATAGTAGCTAATAGTTATTCAAACAATTCATTTAATCCTTACAGCCAACCACTGGAAAGGTATACTACTATTAACCCCATTTTACAGATAAGGAAACTGAGGCACAGAAAGGGGAAGCAGTTTGTGCAATAGCATATGGTGAGCGGGAGAACTGGAATTTGAAGTCAGAACGTCTGGCTCCAAAATCCACACTCTTCACACTATTCCACCTCCAATGAACCAAAGCTGAGAATAATCTATGGTTCTCAAACTTTAGCAAGCGTCAGACTCTCCTGGAGGATTGGTTAAAACACAGAATCCTGATCCTCACGGCTGGATCATTAGGTCTGGAGTGAAGCTCGAGAGTTTTCATTTTTAACAAGTTCCCAGATGATGCTGATGCTGGTGGCCTGGAGACCACGCTTAGAGCCCTTGGTCCAGAGGCACAAAATCCTGAAGGTCTAGACGCCCTATACACCTCAGCATTCTTTGGCCTATGAAAGAGTGTTGTTCACTGGGGGAGGGGACTGCACCTGGGGTTCCCCCATAGGCTCACCCCTCCTGGTTTCTCTAGCATCCACAGCATGCCAAGGTGAAGCCACTTGTTTGAATGCTCATAAAGGATTCCCCTAAGAAAGTTAGTTTGTATAGTTATGGCCATTCTCAGGGATAGCGGGTCGGGGTGGGAAGAAAGGAAAATCACATGGATCCCCTCCGGTTACTATTATATGTGCAGTCAAAGTGATTATCACAGGAAGTCTGGAAATGGACAAGAATGGAGCAGATGGAAGGGAAAATAGGAACATCATCCCTTTGTCAGGGAGAGTTATAGGAGGATGTATGCGTTCAGATCCCTAGAACTATGTCTGCTTTTCTGGAATTTTTAGCAATATTATTATTTTAATGACCAAGGTGGCAGTTTGGTTACATCGGCTTAAAAATGCCCAAAGGGTAGTGAATATGTTTATTCATTTGCTGATGTGTTTTAATGAAAATAATATAGCAATAAAAAATACAGTAAAGACATTGTGCTCTTAGGCTCTGCTGTTTAGTATTTAATGTAGTTGCCCAAACTTCTCCCTTGTTTTATGCATTTAGTAAACCTAATACACAAAGACAATAACAGTTATCATTGGTTAAATTGTCCACTTGAAAGAGAAATTAAGTCTAAAATGGTAGTGATCTGCATGAAAATTTGATGCCTTGCCCCCTACCTACCTGGAGTCCAGGCAGTCTCTGCCCACAAGGACCCTCAGCACTGCTTTTATTCAGGCGGTTGTCTTTGTCAGGCTCCACAACCCTCTGAGGAGAACAAATGTTCTATGCCAGCTTGGCTGAACTTAACAGAAGAAACAAGTACTTGGCAGTGAATAAAACTTTGAACCCAGGGCTGTCTGTTGCTCATCCAACATGGTACTCTCCATCACTGGGGTGGCCAGACCACCAAAGGCCAGACCACCTTTGGACTACCAAAGGTATCCAGTTGGCATCATTTTGACCACCTCTCCACCTCATGGAGTTATTTACACTGAATTGCATGTCTTTCTGTCATTTACATTGGCTTTCATCGAACAGTGTTGAAAAGAAAGGGCTGAAAGACCTTGCACTTACTGTGTTTACTTTAAGGTTGTTGAAATACATTGCTCGTTACATTCCCCATGTTCAAATTCTTTTCTTTATGCAATATCTCAAACATACAGAAAGTAATAGACCTCAAAGTGTCATGAAAAGTTTACTTTTTCCTTTATGTGTCTCATTTTTGAAAAAGAAATAGAATGTTATAAAGACGGTTTAACATTTCCCCCACCCCACCCCATCCATTCCCCTTTCTCACTCCTTAGAGGTAACCATTGTCCCAGAGTTGGTATGTATCTTTCCTGTCCACATTTTGTGTGCTTGTTAGTGCGTATCCAAGTGTCTGCAAACAATATGTAATCTTGTTTTGTTTTGTTTTGTTTGCGGTATGCGGGCCTCTCACTGTTGTGACCTCTCCTGCTGCAGAGCACAGGCTCCGGACTCGCAGGCTCAGCGGCCATGGCTCATGGGCCTAGCCGCTATGCGGCATGTGGGATCTTCCCGGACCGGGACACGAACCCGTGTCCCCTGCATCAGCAGGCGGACTGTCAACCACTGCACCACCAGGGAAGCCCTGTAATATTGTTTTAAAGGTTTTCAAAAGTTTTCGTAAATGACACAGCGCATCTCTGTTTGCATGCAGTAGACTCTTCACGAAGACATATGTGAGAAACTTTTATCAGGTATTAGGCTGAGCATCGGTTTTTCTCATGGACGCCACAGAACATAAAAATGGTGTTCCCTTCTGTACGGTGATGATTGGGAATCTGAATTCTAATTTCTCATCCACTTTCCTTTTGCCTACTTAACTTCATCTGAATAGTTCCTTACCTTATTTTCTCTCTGCCTACATTTCTTCATTTAATTTCTTAAAGCTTGTTACATTTACATTCTTGTAACAAGATCCTTTTTAAAAATTATTGTGAGCCCCACCTCTCCCTCTCCCATTCAATGACTCCTCCAGTTACATACTAGTTACCAGCAGGCATCTGTTGCCACCCTACCCGCCTCAAGTATTGAACTCAGGACAATTAGCAAGGTTTACTATATGCTAAGCATGGCATTGTGTTTAGCAAACTAAATTTGTTAATCCTGAAATCCAGATGTGTTACCTGTCCATATCCGAGAAATCAGATACAAAATGTGCAATGGATTTTCTTGTTAAAATACTTCCTGCCCAGAAGTGGACCCCTGTCGTTTATTCCCCAGTGCCCAAGTTGTTTTCAGTAGGAGAAAGAGCCTTAAGATTGCAGGCTGATGAGCACACATTGCAATATTTTCATAATTTGGAGCCAAAATGACTGCACAGGAAAGGAGCAGAAGCCTGGGGAAACTATTAACAATTTAAGAATTTACCATTTCCAGTTACTGTAAGAATGTTAATTCCATTTCCAAAGCGAAGCATAGAAATGGTGTGTGTTATGACTCTTAGAGATGTATTTTGTACTGTAGAGTATTAAAATGTCAGAGTTTGGTGTTTTACCCTTTGAGTCTTTGCTAATTTTCCCTCCAGCTTATGGTTAAGCATGACTCTGGGATTTTTTCTAAAGGGAGTCATTCTAAATGTATCTAGATTCATCTTTTTGGAATCATAATGGCCACCTTGAATGGTTGCGTTAGCGTCAAAGGTAACCAAGTGATTCTCCAACTCTAGGCAGGAAACAAGAGTAGTTATATATTAATTTTAGCATAAAAGAGCATTTTCAAATAGCAGAGAAACATTTGATAGAATACGGGAAATTTTTCTACAAGGCATACAGAGGAATGAGTATCTACAATTTGTTATTTAAAATAATACGAATTTTAATATCTTATTGATAGTCATCCATGTATTCATTTAAGTCTCTATTTTCAAGCTATGTCATAGCTACAATATCTGCACAAATTGTTGTGTTAATTAATATAGCTTTGTTAATACAATAGTTGTGATAAGCCGTATATTACCTCATTCATCCATCTATATGTGTATACACTTACATACAAAAAATTTACTAAACTCTTATTGGTGACACTCTTGGGTACTAGAAATACAAAGATGAGTAAGATCTGTACCACCCTTTCAAGAAACTTACAATTTCATGTTAGTGATAGAGTTATAAACAAATTGTAGTAAAATGTGATAACTGATATGGTTGATGATTATAAAGAGTGTTATGGAAACATTGAAACACTGTAAATTAATCCTACTTGAAACTATTGAGGAAAGGAAGAAATAGAGATTATATTTGAATAAAAGTAGATTAAGAAAGCATTTCCTGCCTCCCTGGGGCAGATTTAATCTTCCTTCATCTCTCTCCCAAGAATAATATATACTTATCTCCATTGTGTATTATCATATTTCATTAGAGTTAGTGGTTCTCATATCCTTTTATTTTACTAGATAAAACTTGTTGAAGACAGAAAAAATGTTTTATTCTACTTTGTACCCTTAGTATCTAGCACAGGACAAGAAGCTCAATAAAATGTTTGTTGAATGAATAAACACATGAATCAAGAAATATCAAGAGAAATTTTAAATTTTTTGAGCTAAATTAAAATAAAATTTGTGGGATGCAGCAAAAGCAATAAATCAGAGGAAAATTTATAGCATTGAATGCATATATTAGAAAATAAGAAAGATCTGAAATCGATCATCTAAGTTTTCACCTTTGACAATTAGAAAAAGAAGAGCAAATTAAATCCAAAGTAATCAGAAGAAAAGAAATAATAAGAATTACAGCATAAACCAATGAAGTTGAAAACAGGAAATCGATAGAATTAATGAACTGAAAAGATGGTTCTTTGAAAAGATGGATAAAATCAATAAGCCTCTGGCCAGGCTAACTAAGAAAAAAAGAACAGTGGCACAAATGACTAATATCAGAAATGAAAGATTGGGCATCACTACAGATCCTATGGACAGTAAATGGATAATCAAGGAATACTATGAAAACTCTATGCCCACAGATTTGATAACCTAGATGAAATAAACCAATTCCTTGAAAGATACAATTTGCCAAAACTCACACAAGAAGAAATAGAGAATCTAAAAAAGCCCATATCTGTGAAAGAAATTGAATCAATAATTGATAACCTTCCAAAACAGAAGGCACCAGGCCCAGAATTAATAAATGATTATAGGAACTTTGCAAGGTACCAGATTAACATACAAAAGTCAATCACTTTGTTGTATACCAGCAATGAACATATGGAAGTTGAAATTAGAAACCCAGTACCACTTACATCACCATCCCCTACCCAAAAGAAATACTTAGGTGCAAATCTCACAAAATATGTACAATGTCTATATAAGGAAAACTACAAAACTCTGATGAATGAAATCAAAGACAAACTCAATAAATGGAGAGAGATTCCATGTTCATGGATAAGAAGGTTGAATATGGTCAAGCTGTCAGTTTTTCCCAACTTGATCAATAGATTCATTGAAATCCCAGTCAAAATATTAGCAACTTATTTTGTGGATATTGACAGACTGATTCTAAAGTTTATTTAGAGCAGCAAAAGACCCAGAACAGTAAACACAATGTTGGAGAACAGCAAAGTTAGAGGACTGACACACCCAACTTCAAGACTTACTATAAAGCTACAGTAATCAAGACAGTGTGGTTCTGATGAAAGAACATGCAAGTAGATCAATGGAACAGAACAGAGAGCCCAGAAATAGACCCCATAAATATAGTCAACTGATATTTGACAGAGGAACAAAGGCCCTACAATGGAGCAAAGTTAGTTTCTTCAACAAATGGTGCTGAAACAACTAGATATCACATGAAAAAAAAAAAAAAAAAAGAATCTAGACACAGACCTTACACCCTTTGCAAAAATTAACTCAAAGTGGATTGTAGGCCTAAATGTGAGATACGAAACTTTAAAAGTCTCAGAAGATAATGTAAGAGAAAGCCTAGATGACCTTGGGTATGGCAATGACTTTTAGATACAACACCAAAAACACCATCCATTAAAGAAATAATTGATGAGCTAGACATCATTAAAATTAAAATTTTCTACTCTGTGAAAGACAATGTCAAGAGAATTAAAAGACAGGCCTCAGACTGGGAGAAAATATTTTCAAAAGATACATCTTATAAAGGACTGTTATTCAAAATTACAATAAGAAAACATACAACCGGATTAAAAAATGAGCCAAGACCTTAATAGACACCTCACCAAAGAAGATATACAGATGGCAAATAAGCATATGAAAAGATGCTCCACATCATATGTTGTCAAGGAAACAATAGGGTGATGTACTTAAGTATGTTAATGTTGTCGGGAATCCAGATTTTTAGTACAAGAGGAAAGAAAGAATTATAAAACATCAAAAAGCTTACATAAAATTCTTTTTCCAGTTCTACTGAGATATAATAGATATATAATGTTGTATTAGTTTAAGGTGTACAATATCATTTTATATGTATATATTTGTTTATATAGTGAAACGTGTACCACAGTAAGTTTAGTTAGCATCTGTCACATCGTGTAGTTACAAAGTTTTTTCTTGTGATGAGAACTTTCAAAAGTTCTCTGTTAGCAACTTTCAGATTTACAATACACTATTATTTACTATAGTCATATGCTGTTCATTACATCCCCCAAACTTATTTATCTTATAACTGGAAGTTTGTACCTATTGACCTATTTTCTACATCCCTTACCCTCTACCTCTGGCAACCACCAATCTCTTCATTTCTATGAGTTTGTTTTTTTTAGATTTCACATAAAGATAGTATTTGTCTTTGCCTGACTTACTTCATTTGGCATAAGGTCCTCAAGGTCCATCCATGTTGGAAAATGGCAGGATTTCTTTCTTATTTATGGCTGAATAATATTCCATTGTTTACATACCATATTTTCTTTATCCATTCATCTGTCAATGGACAGTTAGGTTATTTTCATGTCTTGGACTGTGAATAATGCTGCAATGAACATGAGGGTACAGGTATCTCTTCAAGATAGTGATTTCATTTCCTTTATATATAATACCCAGAAGTGGAATTGCTGGATCATATGACAGTTCTCGTTTTAATATTTTGAGGAACCTTCATACTGTTTTCCATAGTGGCAGCACCAATTTACATTTCCACCAGCAATGCCCAAGGGTTCCCTTTTCTCCACATCCTTGCTAAGACTTGTTATCTCTTGCCTTTTTGATGATATCCATACATAAAAATCTTGTAATATTACATTTGAATAGGCAATACCAGTGTAAAATGATTAGTTTTTTTTTTTTAGGTACACGTTTTCCTAGCTTTTGTTTGTTTGTTTGTTTGTTTGCGGTACAGGGGCCTCTCACTGCTGTGGCCTCTCCCGTTGCACAGCACAGGCTCCGGACGCGCAGGCTCAGCGGCCATGGCTCACGGGCCCAGCCGCTCTGCGGCACGTGGGATCCTCCCGGACCGGGGCACGAACCCATGTCCCCTGCATCGGCAGGCGGACTCTCAACCACTGCGCCACCAGGGAAGCCCTTCCTAGCTTTTTTTTTTTTTTTTTACAGAAAATGTATGAAAAAGGTAAGAAGCCCAATGACAACAAACATCTCACTGTGGTTTCTTAATACCAAAAGGAATCAGAACTCTTTGGGGGAATGATTGAATGCACGTCTGGGATAAGAAATTTACAAGATGTCTCTGGAACATCTTGTGCCTGAAAGCAAGGGTGCTATCAAAGACTAATAGTTCATGTCAGAGGGATATGGGAGTCAACATGAAGGAGCTTCTCTGTATAAGGATGGGAAAAGTTTAGCACCAGAAACACTAGTGCATTGTATTGAATGAAAAACATTGGCTCTATAGATTCCATAATGGTCTTCAACAGCAAAAGAAAAGGAGAACACCAACAAACAAAAACACCTCAGTAGGTACACATTGTTGAAAGTAATTAGGACAATAGTTTCTTACTCTAAAAGGTGTCAATTATAAAGAAAGATTAAGTATCTTGTCTTTCGTGTACGAATATTACATTGGGGTAATCAAATAGCGCTAGGTGATGAGTGAAAGCTTTTCTTTACAGAAAAATTTCACATTAAAAAAAAGAAGTAATAGAAAGTCAACATTTTTAACCTCTAATGAACAATGGATTGGGGCAATAATCATCAATAAAACCATTAGATGAAATTTTGTTGGAAACTCTACAGTGGAAGAAACAGACTGTCGTCTCCCAAACCCACTGATCCATCTTTGCAACAGACAGTGCATGCCTCCTGATATGATGCAGTTATGATTTACAGATTGTGACCTATAAAATATTATTTTTTTACATTTATTTATATATATATTTATTTTCGGCTGCGTTGGGTCTTCGTTGCTGCGCACAGGCTTTCTTTTTAGTTGCAGTGAGAAGGGGCTATTCTTCATTGCGGTGCGCAGGCCTGTCATTAAGGTGGCTTCTCTTGTGGAGCACGGGCTCTAGGTGAGTGGGCTTCAGTAGTTGTGGCACATGGGCTCAGCTCTTGTGGCTCGCGGACTCTAGAGCGCAGGCTCAGTAGTTGTGGCATACGGGCTTAGTTGCTGTTGCTCCGTGGCATGTGGGATCTTCCTGGACCCATGTCCCCTGCATTGGCAGGCAGATTCTTAACCACTGCACCACTGGGGAAGCCCTGTGACCTGTAAAATATTCTTGCCAAAGAGTTGAACCTGAATCTGATCCAAGCTTTAACTCCAACTTCCATTTGGAGGAAATACAAGGGATGAATGAACAATCAATTGACACTACAAGGAAGTAAACAGACAAACCCCAAATGTTAGATCTTCTATAGAACAATACATTCGTTCCTTCACAAGTCAATTACCTGAAAAAAAGGAAAAAATAAAGGGGAGGGAGGAGAGACAATTTTAGATTGAGAGACTTTAGATAATTAAATATAATGTGTGGACCTTGTTTGGATCCCATAAAACCAAATGTAAAGACATTTTAAACAGAGAAATCTGAATATGCGTAAGTCTTGGATGATCTCAAGGAAATTTTTACATTTATATATGTGTGTAAAAATGGTAATATGGTGGGGCTTCCCTGGTGGCGCAGTGGTTGAGAGTCCACCTGCCGATGCAGGGGACACGGGTTCGTGCCCCGGTCCAGGAAGATCCCACATGCCGTGGAGAGGCTGGGCCCGTGAGCCGTGGCTGCTGAGCCTGCGCGTCTGGAGCCTGAGCATCTGGAGCCTGCGTGTCCGGAGCCTGTGCTCCGCAACGGGAGAGGCCACAACAGTGAGAGGCCCACGTACCGCAAAAAAAAAAATGGTAATATGGTTATGTAAGAGAACGCTATATTTTCTGGAGATGCATATATGCAAGTATATAGAACTGAAATGACATGGTGTCTGAGATTTGCCTCAAAATAATTCCCCCAAAAAATGGGAGAGAGAGAGAGAGAGAGAGAGGGAAACGAAGGAGGAGGGAGAAAGGGAGTGGGAGAGGCAGGGGAGGAGGGAGAGGAGGGGGGCCGTTAACAATAGAGATGATGAAGACAGAGAGAGTGAGAAAAAAAAAGGAATTAATCATAGCTAAGCTAAGCTGAAGAAAGACCCAAGTGTTCACATCTCTCAGGAAACAACATACCAAGTTGACCCAAAAAATCTGTACTTGTTTGGGTGACGTTAACTACTGAGTATGAATACATACGTGTTATTTTTTAGCCAACAAATAAAGAACCTCTGTTCCATTCAGATAACTTGTAAACTTTTTCTGTAATTGACAGTTGGTCACAAAGAATATGTCAACTTTATTGGCTGATTTTTTAACGGTCATTCTCTGGAATTTAGATTTGCAAATTTATCTTAAATTGGATTTTGATTGTTCTCTCTCTCTCTCTCTCTCTCTCTCTCTCTCTCTCTCTCTCTCTCTCTTTCTTTTTTTTTTTTTCTTTTTGTGAGTGTTTGTCTATGTTTCTTTGTGTGATTTTGTCTCTCTCTCTCTCTCTCTCTCTCTCTCTCTCTCTCTCTCTCTCTCTCTTGCTTGATAGCTTGCTTGCTGAGGCCTCCAGTCCATAAACATGCTTATTCTGCTGGCTCTGGGCTCTGATGTCACGGTGATATTAGAGATAAAGCATATTTACTCACCAAAATTGAGGGTATCTTAGCTGTGTCTTCTTTCTCCTCCCCAAATTTACTTGGCTATTCCTCACACTTCATGTTCTAGAATAACTTTACACACAATTTGTCAAGTTGTATAAAGTATCCCACTGCTATTTGTTTGGGATTGCATTGACTTTTATAAAGATAACTGAGATAATTGATATGTTTACAATATTATATCTGGGAACATGGTATATGTCTCTACCATTCTAGTCTTCTTGTATATCTGTCAATACATTTTACAGATTTTTTAATATTGTTCTTACACATTTCTTCTATTACTGTGAATGGGCTTTTAAAAGATTACATTTTGTGATTAGTTATTGGTGGTATGTGGAAAGCTCTTGATTTTTATATGTTGCTCTCTGAGAAAATTTATAATTATTTAAAAATTGATTGGAAATAATCTAAATCTTCATCAATAGAAGAGTGATTAAAGTAATCAGGGTAAATCTAGTCTATGGAATATTATGCAGCTCTTTTGAAATTATATATATAATATATAGTGAGGAAAAGAACCATCTCCAAGATAAAATGAAAAAAGCAATTAACCAAAAAAAGTTTCAATGTAATAATATAATATGATTCAGATGTGTAAAACTACTGCATGTGGCTATATGCACATACAATATAAATGCATAGAATGAAGTCTAGAAAAATGCATCCTAATGGTAACAGTAATTAGCTTTGAGTAGAGGAGGAAAGGAGATTTTTCGGGTTTTTACTGTATATATTTTTGTATTCAAATATTTTCTAAAACATGAATTTATATAATGCTTTTGTAATTAGAAATTTAAAGAAAAATGTGAAAGTAAGATGTTGGGAAGTAGACAAGTTGATAAAGATTGACATGGAGGAAGCCCTAGGGAGAGTGCATGTAAGTCCATAGAAAACACTCACGGGTCATTAATTTCCACAATATCTCTAAAGTCACTTCCATTTGGCTTTGGAAAATCTGTGGCCCTACACACCCTGTCAAGAAGTATTACCGGCATCTGTTAGAGCAGAAAATGAAGATAAAATGTCGCACAACTGACCAATGAAGTCAGTGGAGGCATCCTCTCCCCGATGTTTATCTACCTCTTGTGATTTCTTCTATGCAAGGGCCGTGGACTAGTGAAAGACCCAAATAAATGGGCTGGCTAAATGAATTGGATAATTCTCCTTCTAGCCCTCTCTCATTGCCAGCTGGAAACCAGATGAGACCAGCCTTTATTTCCTAGGTCTTCCTAATGTCTGGAGTTTCTGTATGGGAAACTCTTCCAACCTGAATTTAGAAATGGAAGCCCTGTTGGTTTCTGTGTATTAGGTGGGTCGAGGCACACTTGTTTGCCTTGAGGTGAGCCCTTCCTTGGCTTGGTATGTGAGGTCTTTATGAAAGGCCCCTGAGTACCTCATATCATCGTAAGTGCCTGTGCCATGTCCCTTGCAGTGAGTGAGTTGTGGCGAAAGCACGTGTGACCTAGACTTGTATTTTTATAACACGGTAAATGGAGACCAATGGTAAACACCTAACACAGTGTCCAGCAGTGCTTCTCAAACTTTCATGTGGGAATCACCTCAGAATGTTGATTCAGTAGGTCTAGTTAAACCCTTGAGCTTGTATTTCTCAGAAGCTCCCAGGTTATGTCAATGTGGCTGGTCCAGGAAACACACTTAAAGTAGCAAGAGGCTACTTAAGGCTTGGCACTTAATAAGCATTTGTTGAATGAGTCGTCTTCTGTCTTAACCCCTGGCAATGTGAGTCCTCCTATAGAGGACACACCCTACCTCTTTCTTCTCCGTGTAAGACTGTGGGGCATTTTTACTTTCTGGAAAGCTAATTCTATCAGGCTATTATGTTTTACATACTTCAACCCACACCCCAATATTCTACCCACGTGGAGACAGGACCCAGGGCTGTTTTCCCGTATAGCCAGCATTGCTGTGCACACCTGATCGAGTCACCCTTTCCCAGCCCAGTGTAACATAATGAGCAGTCTCTGCCCTGTAGAGCTGCCCCACTGGGGCTGCAGGTCAGCATCACAGGCACAGTCAAGCCTTTTGGGGTCATTTTCCTTAGGGTTGGATCTAAAGCCAAGTGAGAAAATGATGGAAATACGTATGTTGGAATATTCTTTTGGAGTAAACTAGGCATGTTTTGGACAGATAAAGATACTAGTTTTATTGTGTGAAATCATGTTTAGTATTTTAAGAACTGTCTTGTCCCAGATCACTGGACTGTGTAGAAAGAAAAATTCTGTTGTCTTACGATCAGTTTAACAGTTATCCTCGCTTATTGGCTACTTAGCTGGGGACTCTGGCGGGGGGTACAGTGTTAGTGGAATTCACCTGGGGATTCTCGCATGTGCACATTAGCAGAATAGATTGGGCTGTGATTTGCAGCTCCAGCATGATTTTACAGGGGGCATTTTGCACCCACCCACGGCTTCGTGGTGACGTTGAAATCTGTCTAGTTGGTGGCGGATCAGTAGCTTAAGGAGCTAATGAATATTCATTTCTTTTCCCTGGGTACAAAGTAAAATAACCAGTAATTAGTATAATATTTAATAATTCTATTCAAAATAAATAAATCTTCTGTGGAAAAAACCCTAATTATTATAATGTAGCGAATTCCACATATGTAACTGGAATGGGATGTGGTGTTTTGAAAATGCTTCTAAGCCCTCATTTACATGTTTTGAGATTAGTTAATTATTCCCCTTGTATGCATAAAACAGAAGTCTGAATTTTTTCCTGCAATTTACTATTCACTTTCCTCTCTCTCAAGTTTAACTGATTCTAAATTTTACTCTTTTGTGGATACTGAAGCTATTTGTATGTTGAAGTAATGTTTTGAATATGGGTTTGTTCTTGTCCTCTTCTCTTGCCCCACAGAGGATGCAGGTGGCTTACAGAGATTCCCAGGTGGTGTTTCTTATCTGATCCTAGGTTCATGTGACAAGGTTTAGCTGTTCCAGTTTTTAAAAATACATGTTTTTGAGCACAGAATACATGGTAGGCACTGTGCAGGGTGCTTTCACATATGTCATCATGTTTTTATCCTACGACAATCCTGTGGGGTTTGTTTTTCTACCATCATTCTATAGACAAGGCAGTGAAGCTCGAAGCAGTTAATTCTGCTCGTGCAAAGTATAGAATTCTAAATCATCCGTCTGTCTGAGTCCAAATCCAGTTTATACCACAAGTGTGAGATTCTGAAGCCTAGTCTACCCAGTTGCTGAGGGAGAGAGCTTTGGAGGAGGTGATGATATGCTTGTTTGCAAATAAATGCTCCCCAGGGTGTCATCATGGGCTTGGGTGCTTGTGGGTGCTAACCTCTGCTGGGGAGAGGGGACGGCGCCCAGGATTGGTGGCCTCACTGTAGACAAATACTTTCTGAGCCTGTGATAAGCAGGGAAACTTCTCATCCACTGCCTGGAGGTTTCTCAGTAATGCTGGTTAGTACCTGCCAGACGGAATTCACATTCTTGCCCAGATGCAAATGGATCGATCTTCGTCAGACACAGTGGTGATTCCTGAAGACCTGGGTAATTCATAGTACTGCTGTTACTCAATTCTATGGAAAAATGCAAATACTGCCATGCAGGCGTTTTGTATGACTTATCCGAGGTGGGGATGAGGCAAGAGCTTCTATTTCAGATTCTTTTAAGAGATTCCCAGGACAAGTAGAATAAAATTCTGACTTCGGACCATGGCCTTTCAGGCCCCAGGTGGCCCAGCTACTGCTTGCCTCTCCCAGCCCTCACGTGGTCCCTTCTCCGCTCCACGCTCTGCATCCTCCTTTCTGTCCCTCTGACTCACAAGTTTGTTCCTGCCTCACAGCCTTTGCATTTATTGTTCTCTCTGCTTGGGGAACTCTTCCCTCTATCTCCACATGGCTGATTCTTCCTCATCTTCAGCCCTTTGTTCAGGCACCCCCTCCACACAGAGCCTTCCCTGACCCCCCTCCCGGCCCCGCCCTGTCTAAAGGAGCCTCTACCCATGACCCCCGCAGCCCCACAAAAACTCATCATCCTATTGGGCGATTGGGATTGACATGTATACACTGATGTGTATAAAATTGATGACTAATAACCTGCTGTATAAAAAAATATGTAAAATTTTTAAAAAACCAAACAAAACATCATCCTGTGACCCTGTTCACTTAACTTCACAGTTTTGCTTTCTGAAATGATCTTTATTTTCTTTTTTATTAGCTGTTTTCTACATCATTTTGTCACCCAGAGAAGCTTTGACACGTTGCAAGTACTCAGTAAATATATGGTAAATAAATGGATGAATGACTCGATGAACGAATGAAAGTTAGATGTATAGAATTACAAATGCTAGAGTTTGAGGGTGCCTGCTAGCTAATCTGTCCCAACTTTACATCCACTATCTTTATTTGATTATTTCTAGTGAGAGAAAGCTCATGACCTGATAAAACAAGTGTCTCCAATTTTTGTCTTGCGAGGCAGTGTGGGACTGTGGAAATCAAGTCAAACTCACCTCGATTTAAATCCAGATCTGCTACAAACTAGCTGTGGACCTTGGTTAGGTCAGTTAACCTTGCCATATCCTGTTTCCTCATCTGAAAAGGGGGTGACAGTACCTACTTGGCAAGCTATTGTGAGAAAGAAATGAAGCCGGGTCCGCAGCGTGTCGTGCATATTTGTATACACGTGGTATAGGAAAGGTTAGCAAGTCAAAGGGGACACGTAAATGTTAATTTGCTTTTTATTTTTGTTCTCTGTGCCAGTTAGTCCTGGATTATGCATCTCACACGTATTCACATGTAGTCTTACCCACGAGGGAGGTGAAATCTGCATCCATCCGCCTCTCTTGCAGACGAGGAATCTAAGTGACCTGCCTGAAGTTTCCCTTCTAAGGAATGGTCCAGCCCCTATGTCCACAGGTTCTCTTTCTATCCCACCAAAGCTCCTTCTTCCTCTGCCCCCAGCACCAAACAGCCTCCAGGTTGATGAAATGGAAGGAAACAAATCTCCTGGCCAGTTTAACTCTCAGAATGGCAGAGGGCACCTGCTTCACCGCCAGGGGCAGTGCAGCCTGAGGACTTGAGGGCCTGTGCTGAGGAGATGAACAAACGTGGGTAAAGGAGGAGGTGCTAAACTCTTATGTCCACCCCCTCCCAGGCCTTTAGAGCACGGCAGCCTCTCTGTCAGTTAATTGAGGCTTTGGCTCTGAAGTGAATCAAGTGACAGGCGAGTTATTAGTGCTGCTTGTCACTGTTCTTGCATGCCAAGGAACTCTAGCATATTGCTCTTGGGCCCTGTGATGCTCCAGCTGTAGCTGTTGGGTATCACGTGACCTAATTAGGAAGTGGTCATTTGGGAGGGCAGCAGAGCAACGAAGGGCAGGGGTTTAGCATCAGACGTGAGCTCAAACACTCGTTCCATCGTGTATCAACTATGTGACTTTGGACCAGTTCTTTTCTGGATTTTCTATTTGCTCCTTCTGTATAATAGGAATAATTCCATCTCCCTCATCAGGTTTATTTGGAGAATTAAGTATGCCTGGTGCATGTCAACTTGTGATAGATGGTAGCTACTACAACCATCCCTTTCCTGCAGATAGCATTATTCTCCAGGTAGAAAGGTGAGGGAGGTGGTTGGAAGTAACTAAGGGCTCTTACCGTGACCCCATTGTAACAGGGCCAAAGTGTGGAGGCCCTTCTTGTTTCCTCCTTGTGTTTTGTCTTCTGAGTGTGATAAGTGAGTTCTAGGAGCATTAGTTTACTTCTGAATACTTAGATAGGGTAGAACTAATGTGAGTGAAAATTATCCTCTCTTCCCCAAGATCTCCCTGGTCATTATTCCCTAACCTAATTAGAATGCCAGATGCAGATCCTTCCATTTTCCTCAAAAAGAAGTGGCAAACTGGGGAAAATGCTTCCTGCAAACGAAGGATGGATTTTCCGGGGAGTGGTAGAGACTCAGAAACTTGAACTGACTTCCCAAATCAGATGTGTGGGCTTTGTTGTGCTTTCTTCTCAAATATGCATGTCTCGGTACTTGCCCTTCTTTTAAATAGCCAGTCAGGTGTCTATGTTAGAAATTTTGCTAAGGCTTCTCGAGTATATTTTTGCTTATGTGGTTTTCCTCCCTTCAGCGTGACAGGAAAACATCTATACTTCCTTGGTCTCCCTCACCACATCTCTCAAAATTTCTAGAGCTTAGAATCTAGTCTGTAAGGCACATTTGTAGTCATTCATGACATCTTTGGCTTTTGGGACATCTGTGTGGCTCACACATCCAGATGATGTAGCAGTCAAACTGTCTACTAAATGGACTTAGATATTGCCAGGAGAAAATCCATACTGATAGAGAAAGTTCTCTCTCTGTTGAACCTCCAAAGGTAAGTCAGTAAAACCCAATAGTCTATATGCTTCTCTCTATGGGGACTGTAGTTAGGTGGTTTAATTTGAGGACCCAGCTCAAAATCTTTCTCTCCTAGCCCTAATATATTCATCAAAATTCCTGTGTTTGAATATCCCTCCCTCCCTCCCTCCCTCCTCTGTTCCTTCATGAGAATGGCTGTAGCTTGGTGAGGGTAGGGGTCCTAGCTATCTTGCTCACCATTGTTTCTCTAACACTTAGGACATAGAGTAGGAGCTCAACTAATTTTTGCTGAATAAAAGGATGAATGGATGTTTACTGAGTACCTACAATGTTCCTAGTTCTTCAATCCTTAGACTTAGAATTATGTTTTCCAAACTCAGCTCTTTATGTACTGCCTTCCCAGTATTTGCCAGATCTATGAACTATTTTTCTTCTATTTATTTGACATTTTCCTTTGAATTGACTTTTCTTTATACTTAGCATCATCCGAAGCAATAATATCCATGAAATTATGGATTTGGTGTATATTAACAATTTTTTTGTAACTCACATTACATTTGTAACTATTAAAATAAAAATGCTTATATCACTTAAAATCATCTGAAGGGCCTCTATAAAGTACAGATCTGGAATCAGTTTACATTATTGATCACATCCACTAGCTCTGAACCTCTAAAGTATAGGGGTCCCAGGAACAGAGATGTTTTGCAGAGGAAGGACTGCGGGTGGGGGCTGGTGCTCAAGGGAGCGGGCGACCTGAGCATCCCAGAGGGTCAGTGGGTGTGTGGGAGGCATCTGCACTGGTGCTTCTAGCTCCTTGTGACTTTGCATCAATCGTTTGCTGAGCCTCTTGTCCTTCAAATCTACTGTGAAAGCAACGACCACAGCCATACCACCTTAGGGCTTGGAAAGCTCTGAAAAAATGTGAAGAACCATTTATATCCAGCAATCACTGTATAGTGATACTGTGATAAATATTTTAAATATAAATTTAAAAATAATTTAAAAATAAATATTTTAAAATTTGTATTATCATGAGGTTGGTAGCAATTAATCTGACGTTGAATGTCGCCAAACAAAATAAGGTAAGGAAACTGGCCGGAATGAATTTCATTCATTCATTCACTCATTTCATTCAGTTGTTCAATAAATACTTAACTGTGTTCTAGCCCCAGAACTAGGGGCTGAGAATATTGCAGCAAAAAGACATAGTCCTTCCTTTGGGACTTCCCTGGTGGTCCAGTGGGTAAGACTCCCCACTCCCAACGCAGGGGGCCTGGGTTTGATCCCTGTTTGGGGAACTAGATCCCGCATGCATGCCGCAGCTAAGAGTCCATGTGCCACGACTAAAAGATCACATGTGCCTCAACGAAGATCCCGAGTGCTGCAACTAAGACCCAGCGCAGCCAAAATAAATAAATTAATTAAAATAAATCTTAAAAAATAAAAAAAGACAGTCCTTCCTGTCCCAGTTTAGTGGGAGAGACAGTTATACAAACAGTTACATACGTAATTGTTTGATTATAGCAGTGATAGATGCCACAGTGAGAAATACAAAGTACAATAATAGTGAATAGCAAGGGAGCAAATAATCTGAGGAATAAGAGAGGGCATTC
>NW_006786541.1:2870059-2888309 GCF_000442215.2 Lipotes vexillifer
GAGAGTGCATTCCTGTAGAAGTGACATGTAAGCCAAGGCCTAAAACATCAGTAGAAGTGAAGCAAATATATATAGGAGTGCTGAAAACCCACTTTACAAATTTCCATGAGACGAGGTTCCCCCTCCTTATTGCTTAATCTGCTTGTCACCAACCAACTAGAGCCGACATTCTGGTGGGTGTATCTTCTCATTCCCTTGACAGTTGGTGGAGCACATTGGGTGCCACTGTCTTACCAAAGAATCTGGAAGTGTCACTTGAGAAAAGACCATAGGACCCAGAGAATTTCACACTGCAAAGTGCTAATGAGACTGTGTCTCCATTCCCAACTTTAAGGAATTAACTGTTAAAAATTCACTGTTTCTACTTCTTGTGGCAATTCCCTTTGCCAAAGAAAAGAACAAATTTGGTAGGCACAAAAGAGCAAATACGGTAGATGCAGAGTTTGGAAATGGGAAAGGTCAGAGTGTGAAATCTGTACTATGGCAGACATGTTTGTTGTAACATATAAATATCATTACCAAGACATCAAGCCCCTGAGTCCTAAGGAGGTGTTCCTTGACAGGCCAGATAAGAGATGGGCCCATTGAAAAGGGTCAATGAAAACAAGAGTTGTTCTGCTATTGTAGGCAGCCTCCCCGCTGCTTACAATCCCCAGAATGCTTCGATTTGTTTATTTTTCTTGAGTTGATTTTTTTCTCTCTTTCTCTCTCTCTTTTTTTTTTAACAAGGAATCCATTTATTGTAGACAGAAATAGCAAATACAGATTGGTAAAAGTGAAATAAAAATTAGCCGCTATCTCACTATCCGGGAAATATTAACAGCTGTAAACATTTTGTGCTATGTTATATGTATATATACCAATTACATATACACACACACACACACACACACACACACACACACATATTTAATTTGAGAGCACACACATATCACCCTGTTAGTTTTGTCTGTTACAATTGTTTCCCTTTTTTAAACTTTCAATGAGTTGCTTTTAGAATAAACCTTATGCCTTCTATGAAACCAAGTCTCCTAAAGCAATCATTTGAGAAGATTACTCTTCCTAATAATCCACAATTCACACTCGCTCTCAGGAGAATTTATTAACCTTTGGGATTAACAGTAGGGCCCGCATCACAACGCCACACAAATAGCTGCTTATGTGGTAGCTTGGGGACTGCTGGAGCTGGGAAGCAGTTTTGGACATTTGCACAGGAAGGTGTCACTTGGGCTTTTCTCCTTTGTCTCTTTTTTTACGTTTCAAAATCACACGTGTAGCATACCCTCAAGCAGAAAAGCGGCTTCCCCTGTAGTTGTTAGGAGCTCAGTATTTTGGAGGATGGCAAGAAAAAATTCATTCTGTATGAATTTGTAGATTAATAAAGATGAATTCAAACTCTTAGTATGCCAGGGTTAAAGCATGGGGCTCACCTCTGTGAGCTGCAGTTGGCTTGTTTCTCCCGTTGCAAGTTTCCAAGGTGGGTCACAGTTCTACCACACTGTCAGTGTGCTCAAATTAGATGACTCTGCTTTCCTCTTCCACCACCAAATGCTTCCAAACTCATCAACATCCCCCCTAGTCCCTGCACCCCTCAAATTTCTGGAACCAGTATGCCCTCGAACTTCCAGGCATGGACACATCAGGGGGGAGAGCTGGCTGTAGAAGGGACTGTGGGCAGATTGGAAGGACTCATGCTAGTGAAGGCTGAGTTTGTTATGGAAATGATGTAATTAGTATACCTATTGGGGAAGGAAATGATTGCTTCCTTATTCTGGAAGTGCCTACTGTGATTAAAGCAGAAAGGGAATGCCGCGTTGGTAAGTACATCCAGTGTGACACACCACAGGGAGAACAGACTAACAGCCCTGCCAAGGTGCCTAAGTAGAGCTGAACTTGGTTTGAGGTCCCATTAAGATTAAAAAAAAAAAAAGATTTATGCTGGGAAATTTCCTGCTTTCATTATAACCTTTGTCCAAAATTTCTGTTGGAATTTTGATACCTAAACAACTTGTGAAAGGGAATTACGATTATCTGGTCTCTCCAAGACAAAACCAACTAAAAGCAGTTCAAGCACATAATGTATTTGTTTGCCTAGCTATAATTATGCTAACTAATGTCTTTCTGGTACTTAACTATGTCTGGCATTATCTTGTTTACCATCTCATTTCATTTGAAATGAAATACGTATGATATAGGTGCTGTCGTTTGCTCGGTATTTCAGAAGAGGAAAGTGAGTCAAGGAAAAGGTTCCCCGAGGTCTGGTTTGACTGTGAAGTGCGTGTTCATAACCCAGAACTCTACTGCTCACCCCAGGTTCCTTTGTTTTGCACTGTGACATTCCTGCAAGAGCCTGTGCTCTCTTGCAACATGAGAGAGATGAACTTGGTGCTCTGAGTTGCTCCTTAGCCAACTAGAGAAGCTTTGCAGAGCATGCTGCTAATGGGCCTACTCTGGGCGCCTTATTTCTTCTGGGCTCCTAATGCCAGGACAGAAGGAGAGATTTCACTTAGACCAGCAATTTGGAGTGGAAACAACGCATCTAAAGTCATGGTGCTCAGAGATGATACAAAACATGATTTAATAAAAGCTGCAGTTTCGCTTTCACTTGAGGGTGAGGCATCTTAAAGGAGAGGAAAGAACACTCGGGCTCGGCCTGTTCCGGCCCGGCGGTCTGGCTTGTTTCAAGCTCTGGACATCCCTGAGGCTTGATTTCTTCCTATCTTAAGTAACACGGTTGAGCCAGATAATCCCCAGCGTGTCTCAGCTCCGAGTGTGAGATGGGTCTGTCTCTGCTGCGGCAGGGAAGTTATAGAAAGAGAACAGCCTCTACTTGCCTTCCTTTTCCCCCTTCTCCCCCAACTCCACGCATTAGGGAACAACAGCCCTTTGGAAACTCAGGGTACAGACCAACTTGTTCTTTAGAGAGAAGCATCACAAACTCAGTAGCTGTAGATGTCGGATAGGGTATATGCTTAAAAAGCCCCAAAATCGAAACAGAAGGTAGGTCCCGAGGTAGGCTCAGTACCATTTTCCTGAAAACATCTCTTGCCCTTCATCCTCTCTCTGATTTTCCCGCTTTTGATAAAGACAGTGGCGTGGAGAAATATTTCCCGATTGGAAAAACACCTGGGCAGGGTGCCCTATGCCACCTACACAGAGCACGACCAGTGAGCTGGACTGGCCTCGTTTGCTTTCTCTGCTCTGGGGGTTGCACATCCTAGTGTTGACACAACATCAGTTTTTAAATCTTGAGAGAATTATCGTATTGTTTTCATGCTGATCCTTTCTGTTCACCCAAAAGTTTCCTTATGGTTGAGCTACAGTTATTCTCAATTACTTGTGCAAAAGGAGGGGAAGGGGGAAGTGGAGCCTGACAAAGATAATTCAGGAGTAATCTCCACGGCTTTTGAAGTCTGTCATTTTCTGGAAGCAGACATGTTTTTCTAGTGTAGTGCCTGGCACATACTGGGCACTCAAAAAACACTTGTGGCATGAGGGAATAGATAGATTGATAGATATCTAATACATGAGAAAAGGCTGAGTCCTGTGTTGATGACAGGTAGCCAGGTGAAGGCAAAACCAGGACTAAAACCCAGGTCTGCCCATTCCGAACACCGTGTTCCTTCCATAATCTTCTTTCTCTCATGTTCAGTTTAGCTCCTTAAACTCATGCAGTGATGAGTCCGAGGTTTCCTAGATATTTTCTCGTGTTCACATTTGTAGCCTTTTCTCACAAATTAGGGTGTCCTGGCTCTAAGCAGGTGGGGTGTGATCGCTACAGCCGCACGGAGAGATGCTTCCCCTTCTGTGGGTAAACCTGGAGACGTATGTGCTCAGGTTAAAATAGGTAGGAAGGAAAGAAGAGCTCTCTTCTCCATCCCCTCTTCCCAAATTGCTGAACAGCTGAATTCTTGGAGGTCAGCAAAATGGTAAGCAGAAGCCAGTTGCTGGCCCTCTCTGTGGCACCCTCTTAGAATTACTATTCACATGTGATGCAGAGTACTTTAACTGAGGGCCACATGCTTCTCCTGAGATTAGCATCAGCAGAAAACTCAAGTCTGCTATAGCCTAGGGTTTACTGAACTCAGTTGTCCTTGGCATCCTCCCCCTTTGGTTTTTGTTGATGGAACATCACGATGAAAAATATTTCCAGCACAGTGTTTGAGAAACGCATCTTAAATATTTTTGGACACTTCAGTGGCTTCTAAACTATTTATTCAAGATGTCATGCTGTGCAAATGCATGTGATTTGATGGTATTCAAGAATACGGTTATTTCTACTACCAGAAATTAAGTCAATATTAACTTTAAGGTTCTTAAAAAGTAGCTGTTTGAGAAAATTTTCTTTTATATCATTCATATCCTAATTAGGTAAAATTGAGGAACATTGAGAAATGAAAGAATTCCAGACTTCTGCTGGTTGGGTCTCTACCTATCTCTCTGTCTAATCCATTTCTCTGTCTATCTATCAACCAATCATCTTTCTATCTGTCTTATTATGAACATTTTCAAGTAAATGAAAGAATAGACTAATAAATACCCATGTACAGGCGGTCCAGTGGTTAGGACTCTGCACGCTCACTGCTGAGGGCCTGGGTTTGATCCCTGGTCAGGGAACTAAGATCCCACAAGTGACACGGCCAAAAAAAAACAAAAACAAAAAACAAAAACCATGTACCTGTTTCCTAGATTTAATAGTTATAGTTATTAACATGTCACCACTAATGCTCCACCAAGTTCTTTGTGCCAGAGTATTTTAAAGAAAATTACCAGTGTCATGACTTTTACCCCTAAAAATTTTGCTATGCATCTCTAGAAGATAGGGACAGGCCACTTCCTGTGTAACCACAATAGTGTCACCTCACCTGATGCAATTGTCAGAGATGCCTCTATGTCATCTATTAGCCAGTCCCTGTTCAATTTCTCAGTTGTCTTCAAAATGTGTTTTGTAGTTGGTTTATTCAAACTAGGATCCAACCAGGAACCACACATTACGTTTGGTTGCTGTGTCCCTTAAGGTTTTTATTTTTATTTTATTTATTTATTTTTTTTGCGGTATGCGGGCCTCTCACTGCTGCGGCCTCTCCCGTTGCGGAGCACAGGCTCCGGACGCGCAGGCTCAGCGGCCATGGCTCACGGGCCCAGCCGCTCTGCGGCACGTGAGATCTTCCCGGACCGGGGCACGAACCCGTGTCCCCTGCATCGGCAGGCGGACTCTCAACCACTGCGCCACCAGGGAAGCCCCCTTAAGGTTTTTAAAATGTAGGGCTAAATTATACATGAAAAAGCAAAACTAGAGGATTATAGAAGAAGGTTAGGAATGGATAGATCAAGTTTTAGACCAAGATCTGCCACTCACCAGCCGCCTGCCTTGAGCACAGCACTTAGCCCTTGGAGCCTCTTTGATCTCATCTATAGAATCCATTGACTTACTTATTCATTCTTTCATTTAACAGATATGTATTGAGTGCCCAATATGGCCTGTTTCTTGCAATGGGCACTGTTCTAGAAAGTAAGCTGGCTTCCGGAAAATGATAGAATTCCATAATTCTGATTCTTGTGGATTATCCATGCTAGGATTCATCTCTTTGTCTCCTCTCCATTTTCATGACATTGATTTATTGAGGATACAAGACCAGCTGTCCTGAGGAATGTATCCTAATTCTTGAATCGTCTGAATTTTTTTCCTCTTGTGGTGACATTTATCTTGTTTTTCTAGTAAGATAGTAATCTAGTAATGTTTGTTTCCTATATTTGAAGGCAGTGACCAGGGACTTCCCTGGTGGCACAGTGGATAGGATTCTGTGCTCCCAATGCAGGGGGCCTGGGTTCGATCCCTGATCAGGGAAATAGATGCCACATGCCTGCTGCAACTAAGGAGCCCACCTGCTGCAACTAAGACCTTTATTTATTTATTTATTTATTTAAAAATAAATAAATAAATAAAGGCAGTGACCAGATTTGGGTGAAATATTTCTGATGAGAATATTTTATAGGTGGTGCTGTGTACTTTATATTGCAAGACGTCCATAATGTCTGGCTGTCGTACTTCTGTAGTGCTAACTATCATGGGTTTATGTCAAACACCCGGGTGCCCCACTCGTTTCCCCCTTGTGACTGGTGAGGAATCTGGTGTGTGTTGGGGTGGGGGGTAGTACTTTGACACTATGTGAATCTAATTCCCTATCAACCTTTCCCCTGTTGTCCATAGATGATCCTTGGTGAAATCTGTTATTTCTTCAGGGATTGCAAAATGTTGACTTTTCTAATTTTATCATTTCTTCTTCATTTACTAACCAGTATTCACCCATAAAGACGACCTTACCTCATCAACTGGGGTTTAATGGTTACCCTAAATAGAGTTATTTGCAATTTTCTTAGTAAGGAGCTGCTGTAATAGCCTACTCCAATGATAACAAATGAGGATTTCTTTGCTTGCTTTCTCTTTTTGGAGTGTTATTATAGACTCGTGGATTTTTAGATATTCACTGTGCTTCAATCCATTACAGTCCGCTATTCATTTTGACGCTTAAATTTCCCAGCTCTGTGGGTGTCCCTTCAAGTTGGGTCAATATTTGAAGATGAAAAATGATGGAAAGACATCCTCAGCAGAAAACACAACTAAAAACTTGGCTGTGTCTCATATTTTACTAGATGCTGGGCAAAGAGGTTCACAGACTCGGATTCTTCCAGTAACACTTACTAGATAAGTCCTGAAAGTCTTAGTGAATAATCAAGAGCAAACCGTGGAGTGAGCAGGTTTGCCTTTGAATGTGCCCTCCTTCACCAGGCACATGGAGCAAAGTGAGTCAGCCCTGGCCCCCCTCACCCGAGGATGCAGTCAGGTAGCAAGTTCAGCAGGTGGTAGCCAATGACTCAAATCTACAAAAAGGTAAATCAGACCCGAGATGTGCGGTGGGTTTCAGTTTTTCTGTGTTTGTTTTGTTTCAGCTGTTCTCCTAACTGCAGTTACCAAAGCCAAATCGAAATGATCTCAGCGTCTGAGGCATAGGAGTTGGGGTAGGGTGGGGTGGGGTGGAGGTGAAGGGGAGTTGAGAAAAACAGGTGTTGGGGAAAGGATGCTGTGCTCTTCCCTCCGTCCTTCCTGGCTGTGCGGTTGAGGGTAGGCAGCTAGCTTTCTTCGCTGGGCAGGGCACCAGTTCCCTGTCCATAACATGGGCCTGAGACCTACTCTGCCCGGGCTTATGGTGATGACCAATGGCTACATAGCAGATGTAGAAGCATTAGACTAATTGGAAGACTCATTGCTGGATAACAATCAAGAGGAAGATACTGGCCACTTGTCCTGTAGAATATATCACAATTCTGGAACTGTCTGATGTTTTCCCCTTGTAGTATCGTTTATCTTGTCCTTCTACCCCTTGTATGTTCTAAAGCCTGCAGGTAGAAGCAAAAGCTTGGTTAAATTCTGGTGAAATGTTTCTGACAAGAATATTTTGGAGGCCTAATTACCTCTCAACTTAAAATGATAATAGTAGGTATCATTTATTCAGCGCTTAACTCATGTAACCCTTTCATCTAACCTCTTTGATATAGATGCTGTTGTTATTCCCATTTTACAGGTGAGGAAACTGAGACACAGAAAAGTTAAGTTACTTGCCCAAGATCACACAGCTAATAAATGACAGACACAGGATTTGAACCTGAGTTTTCAGGCTTCAACATCAGTACTTCCAGCTACTGTGCTGTGAATGAATCCTTTCTGGAGAAATCTGTGATAAATGTCTACATCATTTGATTTCCATAGCACACATTTGAATTTTTTATTTAGGCTTTTAGGGAGCAGAAGGATGTCAGAGTTTGTACTTCAGCCAACAAGATGCCTAAGACAAAATTTCCATCCAAGATAGAGGCTGTTCATATCTTTTTTTGTCCTATAGTTCCCTTCTCCAGTGGGTACATAGAGGGACTTGACTTCCTGCCTAGAAAAGCAAAGTGGATGCTTTCTGTCATTTGCTATACAGTTATTTGAAAGACCCAAATATGTACTTCAAACGGCTCGGTCTACCCATTATAGATAAGAGCATCTCATTTGGGGCAATATATCCCAGTGGTCACATGCACAGGCTCTGCACAGAAGGTTCGGGGTTGAATGGGGCTCTGCGGCTTTACTTGTATGTTAGGAGAGCTTGTCTAGGGTAGTGTTAAGTGTGTGAACTTGAGAACAAGGCTGCCTGCTTTTGCAAGCGACACACACAAAGCTTGGTGCATGGTAATCACTCAATAAAGGCCAGCTATTGTTACTGGAATGAATGGCTTTCTTAGCTCAAAAGTGGGTTATGAAGAGAATCTTTGGGCTCTTCTCTGGAGATTAAGACCAAGAAACATTAGGCCAGAGATTCTCAAGGAGGGTTCTAATACCACCTGCTGGGTGCAACCTAGTGGAGGCAGGATGCGGGGTATTCATAACAATGATGAGGAATTCCCCTCCCTCAGCCCCGCACACGTGTTACACCTGTGTCCCGGCACAAGCTGGTGTTAATCCCCGCTCCCCCTGCCAAACAGCCAGTGTCTTTGAAGCACCACTTCCTGTAGATCCTTCCTGCTGTGCTGCTCAGTGACTTGAAAAGAACTATTGAGTCCCAGTGACCGGGCTGGAATCCCAGTCTCCCTACAGAGTCGCTGTGTGACTTTGGGCAACTTACCCAGCTTTTCTGAGCTTCATCTTCCCATCTGTGAAAGAGAGACAATACTCATCTCACAGGTCATTGTGAGCCCTTAGAACTAATCAAATATGAAACATAGTGCCTGGATCAAGGAGGCTCCCTCCTTGGACTGTAATCATCTGCCAAGACCACTGGGGCATCTGAGAAGTACCTGGGAACAAAGAAGTTATTTTTAATGCTATTTTTAGCAGGCAGAATGGACATCTTAAAATGTAATAGTTAATTTTTTGATCTACTTCTTTGTTGCAATCTGCTAAGTGTTTACCCCTGCCCAACATCTTAAACAGAAAGAAGATAATGTGAGAATTGCCAATTACTGAACCAGATGATTCCAGTAAAGACATAGTTCATTCCTAAAGAGTAAAATGTTTATGTTTTTAATCTTAAAACTTGTAAATTGGGTTGTTTTTTTTTTTCTTAATGCTCTATCTAGAGTAGTCAGATTCAGAGAGCCAGAAAATAGAAAGGTGGCTGTCAGGGGTTGCTGGTCTGGATGGGGAGTTAGAGTTTAATGGGTACAGAGTTTCAGTTTTGCAAGATGAAAAGATGGATGGATATTGGTGATGGTCACACATCGATGTGAGTGTACTTAAGGCCCCTAACTGGACACTTAAGAACAGTTAAAAGAGTACATTTTCTGTTGTATGTATTCTGCTACAATGTCAATAAATAAAAACATAAGATTCATGTTCAGAACACGAGGGAGCACAATCTTCGTTTCCTTAAGCCTCCGAATCCTGACAAGGAGGCTACAGGGAGGCACATCTGGCCCCGTGTTCTAGATCCTAAAAGCGAGAGAGTTGCAGCCTCTTTTCAGAAGCAGTGTCCCCGTGTGTGGTCTTCAGCCGCCGGCTGTGGCCAGTCTTGGGCTGTTCCTGGGATCTGGACACTTTTGTTTCATTTCTAAACCTGAGCTCCCTGAAAAGAAGGAACCTCTTTTGTTGAAGACTGTGCTAAAATCAGGTCGGCAGACATTTTCAGCGAAATAGCTCCATAAATTGTGCGTAGCTACAAAACTTAACAGGCACGTGAAAGATTTGTATTTTGAAAACAAAACCCCAGTGGGAGTCCCTCAGCAGAAAACGGAAAGGTCTTCTTAACATTCAGTTGAACTCTTAGAGCTACTTTTGCTGTGGCAAAAGCACTAACGCAGGTACAGCCACTGTCATGGCCCCAGATCTCAGCGCTGCAAATTAGCACGGTTTTAACTTGCCTGCAAATATCAAGCTGGCTGCTCGTCATTATGCAAAAAAGGCCGGGGGTGGGAGGGGGAACGGCACCTAGCGGCAAAGCACATTATAATTGTTTAAGCAGGCCCCACAAGTCATGCATTTCAATTATTTGTTCAAAGCAGCCTGCAATTAGGAGTTGCAAACAAGGCTTTTGAATGCAAAGTCAGACAATTAAAATGTTTCATGAGTGCATTAGAGAAAGAAGTTCTGAATTAGCGCTCTGAATACACAAGACCTCTTTTTTTTCTAATCTCTAGTCCCCTTCACTGTTTGAGGAAAAAAGAAAGAGAGAGTGAAAGGGGAAAGAGATGTTTTGGACTGTGGTGGAGGTGATTTTGATGTTTACTTATTTATATCAAATGCCTGACTAATCCAGGGAAGATGGGACCATCCTAATGGGCCCCTCGTACGTTTCATTGTCTCTTGTTACTTGCCAGATCCTTGTCCCAGCATAATGGCCCAGGTGCCAAAACCCCTCTCCTAGGGGGGTCGTAAATCACTTTAAGCATCTCTCCTCCCTCTTCCCTCACCACTCCCCATTGCTGTCCTTTGAAGAATCGAGCCTATTTGAACCAGTGATTTGTGACTTTCCAGTATTTAGGGCACAACCCTGAGCTGGTTGCACGGACACACAGGATGCGAGGAACGAGGGCACTGGACAGTGTGAGGGTCAGAGGGGAGAGTCTGTGTGTTTTGGGGTGGCTGGTGAGCAGAAGCCGCGGCTCTGGGGAAGCGTGAAAAATACACTAACCTGCCTTATGGCTTTGAAGGAAGACCCGCTGCTAAACCTTTCCCCTCCCCCAGGCCACTCCTATGCACACAGTCCCTTCCCTAACCCTTAAATACCATACTGATATTTAAATTTTAGTTTATGCTTTATTGTACTTTAGGGCATCTTTAACTTTTTTTTTTTTTTTTTTTTTTAATCAGAGAGCACACTTTTAGGAGAGGAGGAGGGTACAGCAGACAGGGAAAATGTGAATGTTCCTCCTTCAGCCTTTTTTCCCTAAATAGTAAGATTTCCTAAAAAGCATTATTTGTGCAAGGAATCAACCATTAATATAAAGTAAGCGATTGTACCCCGAAACACTTTATATTATTATTCAAAGTGTAAGATTAACCAAGAAAATCCAGACACTTAAAGGTGAAAATTGCCAATATATCAGTTAAATGTGTGTGTGTGCGTGCCTAATTTGAGAGTCTGGTGGGTAGTAGCCTTAATTTATCATTTCCGGACTGCAGCTGATTATGAAACATCATTTAAATAATCCTATGTATCCTCCTCTATAAAGAAAAAAACTTCTTTAAGAAGTTATGTAGTTCAGGTAGGGGAAAGTTATTAAAACAAAAAAAGCCTCTACATGGATATTTTGAATATTACTTACGCAGTTCTTTTAAAGTTACTTTGCCTCCAAGCAGTCTCTGAGGATTCAGGGCACTGTTAAAATGCCAGGTATCTGCTAGGCTTGATGAGCCTTTATATGAACACTGCATTCTATTAGTTGGAAATCTTTATGTTTTTCTATGGAAAATATTTCTATTTTATCATACATAAAAATAATTTTTTTTTCAATTAGGTCATGCATAGCTAAGGATGCTGACATGATAAGGATTACAACACATGGCATTTTAATGCTTGAGATCTGTAGGTACAGCGAATTATTGCTTTCTCTTTTTAGTTGGCACAGTTTTGAACCTCTGGCTTTTTTTTTTTAAAACAGTTCTGACATTTTAAATTATCTTTTTAAATGCCCAAAGTAATCACCTGAAGCATTTTTGATTGAATGGATTTTTGCCAATTTGTTTTTGAAAATAGTGCCATTAAAAAAAGAAGGGAAAAAAAAAGGACTTTTAAAGTAATAATAACTCCAGATTCTTTACCACAGGCTTGTCTCAGGTAATTTACAATAGAAAGAGGTGGGGGACCCGGCAGCTGTGGGGAAGCCCTGCATAAAATCACACTTAGTTGCAGCGTGATTCTCCTCCCAGAACGCCCTGAACAACATCTGCCTGACAGGAAACTTGAAGATGAAACCCCCTAAATCAACAGTAGCCACAGGTCATATGATAAACTATTAGAAAATAACAGGTAATAAATTATATCTGATTTGATGGTTTCTATATTGTTTCAAAACAACTTTTGGGCCGGCTCATTTATTTACTCAGTAGTTTTATGAGCGTTAGTTCTATAACTGGCTCTTTTTCCCTAAAGAGTTAGTTCAGTCAGAGAGTGTGCCTATAAATTGTACCAACGCAGCTGGAGTTAAACTCTGCACACCCTGAAAACCAGCTTTCAGGCCTCCTTAATTTGACTCAGCGAGGGAAAACAGAAAAGAAATACACCCCCCCGCCCCCAGAATGTTTCCCTCTTAGGCTACTGGCTCAAATAGATATTCCTCCTGAGGGTGAGTAAAAGAGAAAAAGCAGTTGCTACTATAAATAAGAAAGAGAGAAAAAAGACCTTCCAAGCCCCACTTTTCTAGATCTTGCTTGAACCTTGGATCTGACAAGCTGAAAGATGCAGTTGAAGCCAAGGGGAAGCAACTCCACTATCCTTGTCTTACTCCCATTTACACTGAACATTTCATTCCAATCCGTTTCACGATCAAGAAGTAGTGGGAATCTTGCCATTAAAATGCCACCATCTCTGGAACCCAGGGCTGGAAGCCAACCAAACCCTTTGGATATCTCAGTAGGAGGCAGAGAGAAGTTTCTGCTGAAGGACACCAGTACAAATGCCTTTTATGCAAGGAGAGAGACATGGGAATACTTCAAATTATCTACCTTCAAAAGCCAAGTGTTTGAATTGGTACCCGAGAATGGATTCCTGGGTCTGTGAAATGGAAAAACAAAGGTGTTCAGGGCTGGGTAACAGGACGAAGGCTTTTCCCAGCTGTAGAATTCAAGGATGATGAAAGGGAGACACAACAGAATATAAAACCAATTGTGCACTGGAGGGTGGAAAATACAGATTTGAAAGTTAAGTGTCTGGAACAAGAGAGATATGAGTCACTGGAATTTACACGTTACTATAGGAAACAAAGATAAAGAGATCATGAGAGGAGGAGAAACGCTGGTAGCAAAATGGCATTTGTTAACTGCAAAACTAGATGATGGCACAAACTGTTCATCAATTCAGGAAAGGGGTAGTAATTATGGAAGACAACAGCAGATAATAACGTTTACGGAGTGACCTACAGGGACAAAATTGGGTGTTTGGCAATTATGTCAAATGGTAGCACAGATTTTTCTTCCCCTTCAGAATGGTAAATCAGAGAAAATTAGGTCTGGAGGGTGTTCAGTTTCTAGAAGGGGAGACAGTGAAGCTTGGTTTGCTAGAGGGCAGTGGTGTTCCAGCCTCAGGGAAACTGCTTTTCTCTGTACCATATAGCATGTTTCTCTTATGTTAAGGTAGAAAACGCATGGGGCTTTTGGAACTTTTGTGTGTGGATGTAAAATGTAATGCACGTGAAGAAAAGTGCATTAAACCCCTGTATAACCACTACAGTTGTATCCTTCCCAACCACGAATTCCTCCTTCCCCCAGAGGTATTGTCCCAACTTTCATTGGAACAATTCTCCTGCTTCTCTTTATACTTTTATTACCTATGTGTAGTCCCTAAACTATACAGTTTAGTTTTGTCTGTTTTGAACTGTATATATTTATATAGATAGAAATGAAACCACATTCTAAGTATCTTTTGGGTCTGGATTGTTTTGTTCAACATTGTTTTTGTGGGATTCATTCACGTTGCTGTGTGTAGGTGTAGTTAGTGCATTTCCATTGCCAGATCACGTCCCATTGTATGAACGGTTTGTGGCAGAGGTTAATAGTGAATCACCACCCTTGTTTTCTCTTGGGTACCTCTTCTTCCCTGAGAATATCCGGACTACAGTTCCCAGCCTCCCTTCCAGTCGGGTATGGACATGGGTTCTGGCCTGGCTCATAGGAAGCGCCCACGTATGATCCTGCATGATCCTTCCTATCTGTCTAGACCAGAGATGACCTGTGGATGACCTTGGAAGCCATGTGTGGAAGATGGTAGAGTCACGAGGTGGAGAAACCCTGGGTTCCTAGATCACCATTAGGATGAAAGCTGCCTGAGAAAGCCCCTGACTAGGATCACCCACGTTGGGCTATTATGTGAGGAAGAGAGAAACTTTCAGTGTACCAAGCCCAAGACTTCACTGGCTATTATGAACAGCAACCACCTTAACTAATATAGAATTATTTCTGTCTTTGGCAATTATGCACAATGCTGCTGTGAGCAGTCTTTTTTTTTTTTTTTTTTTTTTGCGGTACGCGGGCCTCTCACTGTTGTGGCCTCTCCCCTTGCGGAGCACAGGCTCTGGACGCTCAGGCTCAGCGGCCACGGCTCACGGGCCCAGCCGCTCTGTGGCATGTGGGATCTTCCCGGACCGGGGCACGAACCCGTGTCCCCTGCATCGGCAGGCGGACTCCCAACCACTGTGCCACCAGGGAAACCCTGTGAGCAGTCTTGAATGCATATCTTGCAGTACGTAGCCTGCATTTCAACAGGGTATACACTTGGGAGTAGAGCCACTGAGTCAAAGACTATGCATATCTCCAACTTTATGAGGTAATGCCAAACTCCTTCCAAAATGTACATTCTCAACAGCAGTGTATCAGAGTTCGTGTGCTCCACATCCTTGGTATGATCAGAATTTTTACCTTCTGCCAAACTGAACAGAGTATAGTAGTTTCTTACCATGGTATAAAATTTGCATTTCCTTAATAACTGAGATGGCCCATATTTTCATGTGTTTCTTGGCCACTTGGATTTCCTCTTATATGAGGTTTCTGTCCAATATTTTGCCAAATTTTCTCTGGGAGTGTCTTTTTCCTGTGATGTGTAGGATTTCTTTATATATTCTGGGTCTTCATTGATTTTATAAGTTGCCGATTATCTTCACCCATTCTATGGCAAAACCTGTCTTTTCAGGGCTTTTTAATGCTGTCTTTAGTAAATATCATTTTAATGTAGTAGAATTTATGACATTTTCCTTTATGGTTAGTATTTTTTAAGCGTCTTGATTAAGAAATCCTTCTCTACCTTGAGGTCCTAAATACATTCTCCTGTATTATCTCATAAAATCTTTATAGCTTCGTCTTTTACATTTAGTTTTTTAATCCATTCATAATTATTATCTGCATATTGGATGAGATAGGAGTCCAGTTTAAATTTTTCCTATGTGGATATCCAGTTGTTCCAGTATAATTAATTGAAAAACATGTCCTTTTTCTACTGCTCTGCTTTGCTATCTCTATCATAATATCTCATGTCTATGCATGTAAGGGTCCATTTTGGTGCTTTCTAATTTGTTCCAGTGGTCTATTTGTTTATCTCTGCACCAATTCCACAATATCTTGATTATTATAGCCTTATAGTGTCTTAGTGCCTGATATAGCAAGACATCCCAAGAATTCTTTTTCAAAAGTGTCTTGGATTTTTGAAGCCCTCATATGAATTTTACGATTTTCTTAACTTATTCCAAAATAACCTGTAGAGATTTGAACTGGGATTTATCATTAAGCCTGTAAGTAAATTTAGAGAGAATTGACAATATTATAAAGGACCAAACCATGAATACGGCATATCCCTTTACATATTTAGATTTTCATCAATGTCTCTAAATTTATTTTTGTATAGTGATTTTGTATCGAGAAACTTCCCATATTTATGTTAATTCTAATAATTTATTAGAATAATTTATTTCTGTAGATTAAAATTTTTTTTTCTATTTAAACAATTGTATCATTCGCAAACAATGAGCTTCATTTCTTCCTTTCCAATCCGTTTAGCTTTTTTTTCTTGCTGTATTATCTAGGGCCTCCACTACAAGGTTTAATAGAAGTGGTCATAGCAAGCACCCTCAACTATTTCTCAATCTCAAAGGGAAAGCTTTTAATATTTCACCATTAAATATGACATTTGCTTTAGGATTTTTATAGACATCACTTATCAGATTAAGGACTTTCCCTCCTAATTCTGGTTTGCTAAGCATTACTTTGATTATCAAATATTGAGTTTGCAGACTGGTATAAGGCCGACTTGATCATAATGCATCATTATCTTCTTCAAACACTGTTGGATTTTTTTTTAAAATAAATAATTTCTTAAGAATTTTTGCATCAGTGTTTTTATGAGTTTGATTGGCCACGATTTACCTTTCTTATCTCTGGTCCTTGTGAAATATTAGAATCAAAGTTATACTAGTTTCATATAAGCTGGGGATGTGTCCATTTAATATGTCATCAAATGTATAAGCAGAAAATAGCTCATACTATCCTCATTCTCTGTTAATTATCTGAAGAATATATAGGGATGTCCCCTTTTTCATCCCTCATGTTGCTAATTTGTACCTTTTCTTGATCGATCTCATTTGTGACTTGTCAATTTTATTAGCCTTTTCAAATGACCAACTCTCCTTGTTGATCTTCTCTGTTGTATATTTCTTTTCTATTTCATAAATTGCCCCTTATCTTTATTCACTCCTTCCTGTTGCTTTCTTTGAATTTTTTTTTATTGCTATTCCCTTACATTTGTTTGTATGGATGTTATTTAATTTAATCTCACTTGGCAAAAGGAAATAATAGTGACATCATCTACTATCTCATGGGGTTGAGGAGAGATGAAATCTTGCCTAGCGTGAACTCTCATTAGAAGGTGTACAAATGGAAGAATCATGAGCTCCAGCATTGGAGATGCTCATTCAGATATCATTTATTTTAAGAAAACATGAGAATATAGTCAGATGTCATTTATTATGAGGCTTAGAATGGAATACAGAAGTCTCTCTACAGCTTAGGGGTTTGAATCCTGATAATTGCTATTGGAAGAAAATTTGAAATTAAGTATTGTGGGACTTAAGGGGAAAAATATTATTGGAGAGCCAAGTGAGAAAGCAAATCTATAAAAGCCCACCAAATAGTGATGTATTTACAAAGCTAAAACAACAGAGACAGCACCTTCAATAAAGGTAATCTCAATGACGTTTTATATACTTTAACTGGTAATAATGAAATTGTATCATTGGTCTTCAGTGACTGTCTCTTGTTCTATAGAAACTTTTTTTGGGCAGTTTCAGCGGAAGACATGTAAATTCGTTTTGTATATGCGTGCATGTCTATGTGCGTGTATTTATAGATATGTATACTAAGCAGACTTTTTTTTTGATGGGGAATTGCATTAACTTTTTTTTTAACATCTTTATTGGAGTATAATTGCTTTACAATGGTGTGTTAGTTTCTGCTGTATAACAAAGTGAGTCAGCTATACATGTACATATATCCCTATATCTCCTCCCTCTTGCGTCTCCCTCCCTCCCACCCTCCCTATCCCACCCCCCTAGGTGGTCACAAAGCACCCGGCTGATCTCCCTGTGCTATGCAGCTGCTTCCCACTAGCTAGCTATTTTACATTTGGTAGTGTATATATGTCCATGCCCCTCTCTCCCTTTGTCCCAGCTTACGCTTCCCCCTCCCCATGTCCTCAAGTCCATTCTCTGTGTCTGCGTCTTTATTCCTGTCCTGCCCCTAGGTTCTTCAGAACTCTTTTTTTTTTTTTGATTCCATATGTATGCATTAGCATACAGTATTTGTTTTTCTCTTTCTGACTTGCTTCACTCTGTATGACAGACTCTAGGTCCATCCACCTCACTACAAATAACTCAATTTCGTTGATTTTTATGGCTGAGTAATATTCCATTGTATATATGTGCCACATCTTCTTTACCCGTTCATCTGTCAATTGACACTGAGGTTGCTTCCATGTCCTGGCTGTTGTAAATAGTGTTTAAGCAGACTTTTTTGCCTGGGTCTTATACTTCTCTTAATATCTGATGCCTCTATGAATTTATTGTTCAGGTGAACTGAGTTCACCTCCAACAATTGTTCTTAAATTTACCATGCCACAGTTATTGGAGTGCATTTACAAGCCCTTAGTTAGTGCTTCCATTCGTTCCTTCCTGCCTCCCACAAACCTATTGAATGCCTACTGTGTACTGTCTAGGAACTGTTCAAGGGACTGAGGCTCTAACGATGTACAAAACAGAGAAAAATTCCAGCTCTTTTATAGCTTGCAAATGTAGTGGGAGTAGGCAGGCAACACCCAGATAAATAAATGCCATATAAACATCAGATGCTGGTGAGTGTCATGGAGAAACACAAATCAGGTAAAGGGGGCGGGGATGGGGGTACCAGGGGGTGGAAAATAGGGCTGAGGGAAATTGGCAGGTTAGATGGTGTACCTGGGAAGACATCACCAGAAGGTGATGTACAAGCAAAGACTTATGGAGAATGAGGGAAGAG
>NW_006786541.1:2888319-2889300 GCF_000442215.2 Lipotes vexillifer
TGGAGAGTACGAGCAGAGCACATTCCAGATGGAGGGCAAAAGTGCAAATGCCAGGTGATGGTCCTGGTAGACCATGATAAGGCTTTTAGTCTGAGGAAAATGTGAAGCTATGGGAAGGTTATATAAGCAGACAAGTGAGATGATATGACACGTTCTCAAATTTTTACTCTGGCTATTGTGCTAAGAGCAGGCCATAGGAGGGCCAGGATGGAAGCAGGGAGACCAGTGAGGGGGCTGTTGGGATCGTCAGATTCTAGATATGTGTTCTGAAGACAGACAGGACAGGACTTGTTGATGGATCAGATGAGGAATGTGAAACAAAATACGGGGTCAGAGAGTACGCCACAATTTGAGGGCTTGAGCAGTTAGAAGAATAAAGTTGTTAGTAATAGAGATGGGAGCAGCTGCAGAAAGAGTAGGTTTGGAAGAGTGGATCAGAGCCTCAGTCTTGGATATGCTAAATAAGTGTGTAAGGCAACCAAGTGAGGAAACTGGATATTTGAATCCAAATTGAGATGCAAGGTAGGACGTCAAATTCGGGAATTCTAAGCGTGTAGATATTTTCTACAGCTTTGTTATAAAAATATCTTCTTTCTCCATCCCTGACTCCATCTCATACCTTTTTCCTCCAGATTCCTACCTTCTCTCTTTTTCTAATTATTCCAAACAAGAACAACTTTGTTCTCCTGGAAGTGAAAGTCTCCTAGTGTGGCTAATAGTTAAGAAAGAGTTCAGATGTTCACACTAAAGTATGAATTCCCTATAAAACATATATGCAGGGCTTCCCTGGTGGCGCAGTGCTTGAGAGTCCGCCTGCCGATGCAGGGGACGCGGGTTCGTGCCCCGTTTCGGGAAGATCCCACATGCCGCGGAGCGGCTGGGCCCGTGAGCCATGGCCACTGAGCCTGCGCGTCCGGAGCCTGTGCTCCGCAAATGGGAGAGGCCACAACAGTGAGAGGCCCGCATAACGCAAGAAAAAAA
>NW_006786541.1:2889385-2905877 GCF_000442215.2 Lipotes vexillifer
GCAAGGAAAAAAAAAAAAAAAAAAAAACCATATATGCATTCTCCATCAAAAATGAAATATAAGTTTAAAAAGTAAAACATAGCAAGACAAATATGTAAATATTAATAGTCTGTAAATCCATTACAAACTTAAGTCCATCACATATGGAGCAAGAATTTAGACCTCTAAATCCTTGGTCTCCTTTGATGGCATCTCTCTAATTTCAACTTAATATCAGTTCCTGCTCACCTAAATGTTGTTTTTCCATTTTGCTTCAAGAAGAGCCTTCATCTTCTCTCATCTGTGTTGCTTGTGGTTTTTGCACCGGTTTTCCTTTCGACGGCACCTAGTGGCTGAGGCTACCTGATTCAGCTCTGGAGCCAACAAAGTCTTTGGTTCTTCCCCCCCACTATTTACATTGTAAAAAATGTTTCTCACACGTATTTCTTACTCTTACCTCTCACTGAATAAACACATTCAGATAAAGCATCTCCTTGCCATTCTCTAACTCTCTTTCCTGATACTGGCCAAATTAGAAAGTCAGAGGAAAGGTCAGAATACTTTCCTTTCCCCTCATCTGCCTAATGATGCAGCACTGATAGTACTGCAATCAGGAGCCGTATTTGAAATATTTCAAATATTTGTGTAATATCTTTCTATCTTTCTTCTCTTTCTAGGTACCCAATTTGCTTTTCCATCCATCTCTCTAGCCTTTTTGTCCATCCATCATGTACCCATCTACCCACCTACCCACCCATACAACAACCCAAGGTTCTTTATAGTTTCCAACCTGCTTTTATTGTGGTCTTCTCACAGGAATGAAGGAAGAAAAAAACTCTGTATTTATGCAGACTAAGCCCAGTAAATGTGAGAGCAAAACTGTGTTTTTCTACTCATCTTCCCTCTAATTTACTCCCTCTTTTTCCTTTCAAATGCCCACAATCCATGGACTATCTGATCCTGTTCTTTTTCCCATGTTGCATGGTATATGCTCTAGACTTCTAGCCATGGCCACCGGCAGCTGCTTAGAATTTGCTACTTTATCTTTTTGTCCAAAGTTACTCCCAAACGTTCCCCAAAACCCACTTTTAGGGGTCTGAAATGTTGCACTTACTAAAGTCTCTCATGCAGTCTTCAGTAAAGAAGTTGAGGAAAACTGGATCTTATGTTAATACCGGAGATTCCAGTTCCCTCTGATCCCAAAGCCTTTCCATGGTCATTCTCTCTTTTCCCCCTTTTGTCTCATCTATTAGTGACAGGTGTCCTTCACCCTGCCAAAGCTAAGCCCTCCGCTTTGCCCTTGAGCCCACCCTCACCCACTCTGCTGGGAGCAGAGACCACTTACATCTTCTGAGACTCTCTCTTACCTTAATTGCATCTAGAATCTCTACTTCTCTGCTATCTGTTTTCCTCAGGTCTACAACACGTTTAGGTGTCTCCAGTTCTAGCAGATACCTTCTCTGTTAGTTCCTGCTAATATCGCCATTGCTGCCACACACGTTACCCGCTGCTTCAATTTGCCCACCCACCGTCTTCTCCCTCCGTAGCCCCTTGCAGTCTGGCTCACACCCTCCCTGCTCTCCTGACTGTTCCTTTCCACTCCGTCAGGGACCCAGTGCAATGACCTTTTCTTAAGACTTGCCCTCAACTCTCATCTGTAGCATTTAACACCAGGTGAAGTTCGACAGAAGGAACTCTTGACAACTGAAGCAGGGGTTTGGTAGGGAAAGGCTGCTTGCTGCTAGTTGTCAAAGACTTGGTTTACTTATGCTGATCTGGTCCTCAGTCTTATACAAGAAACTGGACTTTTTCTATGTACCCAGAGATGCAGATAGGTTGACACTCACTCCCAAGTGGTATGGAGGACCAAATTATTAACATCGTGGTAAGGAGAACATCTTTCTTTCCTGGTATTCAACATCCAGCAAAGCTGGGTTATTGCCACAGTGTTCCTTGCAAGTGTTAGCTGTGATGTGCTGTCGTGGAATGGAAGGCAAGTGAAATTAAATAGACCTGGGCTTAAATCTGGCTTCATCTCCTTGGCTAGTTATTTAATTTGGGAGGCTCGTTTTGCTTCTCTCTGGTCCTCAGTTTCCATAAACTGTATCTGTAAAAATATGTGTATTACTGATTGTGGAGTATTGTAAAGTTTATCAGTAATATGACATACAAGGTGCCTAATGTCATCACCATTATCACCAACAGACATTTGAACACTCAGGCGTGCCAGACATAGTAGCTGACCACATTACAAACTGTGACTAGTTCACTGATCCTGTGCTCAAGAAGCCCTCAGTGTAGTAGTACACGCAGCAGAGATAACCAGTCCAGTGCACCATAGGAACTTGCGTGGACATATGTCTGAGGCATTATGCATGCACAGAAGTACAGTAGTACTGCTTATCTGCTTGGGGTTTCCCTCTCGTCTTTGCTAGACTAACTCATGCCACTCTCCACGTCTCAGGTTAAATGTCATACTTTCCCTAATGCAATTTGCTGCCTTGTGCTCCTGTGCTTACTGTTTTGTACTTGTCATCTTGCGGGTAATTACTGGTTTAAGGTCTGTTTCACCCATTTAGCTCCATGAGGCAAGAGCTCTCTGTCTTGTTTGTTGCTATATCTCTGCAACTAAGGCAGTGCCTGGCACATAGTACGAGCTCAAGAAACATTTTTTAAAAACTAAATTGAGAACTGTAAGGGCTTTTGTGGGGTTGTATGAGGGAATGATTGGCGATAAGGGGAAAGATTGTAGAGAAGATAACGAAGAGCCTTTGATTTTTTTGCTATAAGGAATTTGGACCTTAGGTAGCAGAGTGTGGTGAGCCATTGAAAATTTTAAGCAAGCGATATGATTAGATCAGAGTTTAGAAAGTTACTAGTGTATTGTGTTATGGGGTGTATGGGTACGTGGGTCAGGGGGAAACAGGCATCCAGGAGTTCATTTAGGAAAGTCTTGCTAAAGACCAGGTAAGGAGTAATGAAGACCTAAACCAGGATAATAGCAGTGGGGTTGGAGCAAGATGTTTGAGAGACAGAGTTGATGACAAGAAGTGAACAAGTTGGTGTGAAAAGGAAGGAAGATGGGTCTGTGCTGACTTCCAGGTTTCTATCTTGTATCGTGAATGGTGGGGGAGGGGAGATTCATTGTAATCAAAAGATGAGCTTTCAGACAGCTAGGATGTGACATCAGGCGACAGTAGCCTTAGTTTCCCCATCTGTAAAACAAAAATTTTAATATCTACCTTTTGGGGTTGGTGTGCCATGAAATGGCTGGCACCAAGCTGAGACAACACTTAAGTTAGTCCATTTATTCCCACGCCCCTATAACCAGGCTCTGGCTAAAAGAAGACAAGTAGATTCAGTGAGGGGAGACAGAGAACACGGTTTTGCAAACTTTAAGTTTTAGACATCTTTGCGATAGTTACGTTTTGAATGCACAATAAGAGGTCTTAAAACTGAAACTAGGTCCTACAACATTATATGCTTCTCTAGCTCTTGGTTTAAAAGATTCTTCTTAGAGAAGTCATGCATTTTTTTTTCTCCCTTGATAGACTTTTGGAACCTGTTTTGAATAGAACTAGTTGGCACAGGTCTGCCCTGTGGAATATTAGAACGAGCAGAGACTTTGGGATCAGACCTGATAGAGGGTGAACTTGACTCCGATCCCTCACTGAAGGATGGATGGAACTGAGGCTTGTTATCACTCGGGATGTGCAAGCATGAAATACCTCGAGATAGGATACCCAGCAGCATGCTCGGATCATACAGTCGCTCGATAAATGTTCGTTTCTTTCCTTCCTTTACAGTCCTAAATCAAACCATACATTTTTTTAAAATGTTAAGAACAACTTAAACTCCCACTGGCTCACCTGCAGTCAGTGCACACATTCTTTCAGCCAAATTTCTACTTCCTACAGCTACACTACTCACCAAAGATTGTTTACACTGTTGGGTTAACAATGACAAAGTAAGAGATGGAATTCAAGGCCAACTCACTAACATTGGGGGAAAATTAGAATACTCAAGTAAAAATTCGGGTTAGAATTCAAGTTCATTATGAAGACTTAAAATGGAAGGTGTAATTCCGTTATCTGTCGATTACCTGGAAAACAGCTTGTCACAGTGCCTCAACGACCCCCAAGCACTTTGCGCAGTTGAGATGACAGCGCTCTCTGTATTAGTTTGCTTTGCTGCTAGTTTTGTGTGGTGACATCATCCCTAAAGTCATCCTCATCACAAGGGTGCATCACTTTGCAGAAGGCACACTTTTCCCACAGGAAGAGAAGAATGTCTTTTTTTTTTCTTTTAATTGAAGTATAGTTGATTTACAATATTGTGTTAATTTCTGCTGTACAGCAAAGTGACTCAGTTATACATATATACATTCTTTTTTCATATTCATTTCCCTTATGGTTTATCACAGGATATTAAATATAGTTCCCTGTGCTATACAGTAGGACCTTGTTGTTTATCCATCCTATATATACTAGTTTGCAAGAATGTCTTTTTTAAGCCTCAGATCTTTTTTTTGTTTGTTTTTTTGCGGTACGCGGGCCTCTCACTGTTGTGGCCTCTCCCGTTGCGGAGCACAGGCTCCGGACGCGCAGGCTCAGCGGCCATGGCTCACGGGCCCAGCCGCTCCGCGGCACGTGAGATCTTCCCGGACCGGGGCACGAACCCGTGTCCCCTGCATCGGCAGGCGGACTCTCAACCACTGCGCCACCAGGGAAGCCCTCCTCAAATCTTTTAATTCATAAAGTTATGAACTGTTACCAGTTATCACTCTTCAGTCACCAGTTCCTGTTTTAATCCACAGTAACAAAGGGGTTGGCTGTTTATCTACAGACTTTTTCAACGCTTAAATACCTGTCATAAAAGTCAACTTAAACAATAGATGCTGTTCAGTGAAGCCATTATTTTTTTTTTAAAGAAATGAAGTTAAAGGCTATTGGATACCAAGAACTCTAGCATTTTCACTGGAATCTCATAGAAGCCAACATTTTGGAGCTTATCACCAAGAATTCAGGCTGTGGTGAGAATTAAAGTCCTCTTCCTTTAGAGGAGGAATTTCAGGCAGAATTAGGCATTCCCTCTGTCAAATTAGTCTGATTCCAGAGTCTGGGCTCTTTCTAACATATCACATGTTAAATCAGTTTAAGTATGTTCTCTTTAAAAAAAGTTTCACAAGTCTGCACCTGTGTGTGTGCACGCATGTAGGTGTGTGTGAGATGGCATATCAGGCCAAGTTATCAAAACAGTCCTTTTTATGAAGAGATTGAATGCAGTAACTTTGAGGAAAATGAATAGTGTTTTTCAAAAGATTAAGTTAAAAAAAACCTACGACTGTGATTTCTATGAAAAGACATTCTTGGTTTGAAATGGGATAAACGGCCTAATTTTCTCACTCTTGTAGTAACGTAATATTGCAGTTGCCATTTCATGAACTGACAAGGTCCTGACTGAGGAGAAGAGATGTCTAAGACGACAGCTGGTAGTTTTATTACAGCAGTTTTAGGAGAGGTATCAGAAATGGCTGATATAATTTGACTTTATTTGTGATGGTAAGGAGCTGAGTAACTTTGGTAGCAAAACAGAAAGTCAATATATGTTGTTACACCAACATGATCTCGCTTCTTATATATCATTATCATTTACTTTCTTTATAACTAGGGTGACCTACTGCCTGGTTGGCCTGGGCCTTTCCTGGGTTTAGCACTGAAAGTTTCCCTCAGTCCCAGGCAAGTAAGGATGATTAGTTACTCTATTTATAACCCTAGATATAAAGTAGTCAACATCTCTTAAGCAGCATTTTAGAATATTATCCAAAATTTCTTTTCTGCCAAGGATAGGATGATGTGCAATATTTTTTGGTGTTGAGTTACTAAAGTGTTTGTCATTTGAATTTGGCAGGTGATATCAAAATAGATGACATATTTTCTCTTCTAATCTAAATATTTCTGAATTTGAATGGGGGGGAATCACTATAGTGATGCCCCTACAACTCTCCCTCCCACCCCCATTGTTTTTATGATCTTGTTTTCTCATGAAGCATAGCCCAGGGTATAACTTAACAAAGCAACTGAGATGGACAGGTTCTTGAACTGCTTTGTTCCTGGAATGAGAAAACCAGCATCTTAGGCAGTTACTCCTGAATTCTCTGCAAAACTCGCGACACCTTATCAAACCCGAGACCCCTGAAAGCATCAAGCTTAAACTGGGCACTAAAGAGACCTCCTCCTTTGGCAACAGAGTCGTCCGGTCACCTTTGCTGGTGACTTCCAGTTCCTCAAATTAAGACTCACGTCACTGTCTGTGTTTGCTCTGAGTCCCAGCCGCAGTTCTCTCCCTGATTCCCAGTCACTTTGCTCCAGAGTGCGCGAGTCCCTGGTAGGCAGTCTGTTCAAAGCTGCCTTGGGCTGGGGGTCACAGAGGTTTATGGTCCAGCATTGCTGGCTGGCCCTGTTCTTCCCAGCTGTTGAAGCGCTCCGGGCGAAAGGTGACTAGGTCACTTCTACTCCACCTGCTTCTGTTGTTGTTTCTTTTAAATCCTCTTAAATGGACTTTTAAGTGTGAACTTTGCAACCACGTCCTGGCCAAAGAACAACCTCAGAGGCAGCTGCAGCCTGTTCAAAGAGATGGGCTGGGTGGGAACCCAAACTCCCTGATTTCTGTTGACCAGCTCTCACTAATGTGACAACCCGGTGGTGAGTGCCAGTGTTAACTTAACTGTGTGGACTTGCAAATGTGTTCCTTTGCCCAAACACTGAAGTCTGCACTTCTCCCATCCAGGGATAAATTGGGAATTCAGAATTTTCTCCTTGCCTTCTACTTAAAGTGCTGAAGCGGGGATGGATTTCAGAAATCAGCTAGCCAGAATCACAGCAACTACCTTTAAGACGGACAGGTTGCAATAGTGGTCTATTGCTGTGTCACAGATTACCCCTTTTACAGCGGGAACTGAGGTGGTGTGGTGCCTGCAAGCAAGGACAGTGGAGCTAGTCTGCCCGGGTTCAATTCCTGGCTCCCCCACTTATTAGCTGTGTGACCTTGTACTTAACTTCTCTCTGTGCCTCAGTTTTCCCACCTGTAAAATGGGGACAATAATAGTACCTACCTCAGAGGGTTATTTTTGTTTGTTTGTTTTTTGGCTGTGCCACGTGGCATGTGGGAACTTAGCTCCTCAACCAATGATCAAACCCATGCCCCCTGCAGTGGAAGCACAGTCTTAGCCACTGGACCACCAGAGAATTCCCCAGAGGGTAATTTTTGAAGACCAAAGTGAATATCTGTAAAGCACTTAGAATGGTGCCTGACATAAAGTAAGAGCTACATACTCCTTAGCTGATATCAGTATTATTAGTTTCAAACCTAGCCGCCCATCAAATAACCTGATAGGGGCCTCAGTCCTTAGGATAACATTCGTTAGGTTTGCCATTATTGATTATTTTTGTTGCAATGGACTGAATGTTTGTGCCTCCCCAAAATTCATATGTTGGAATCCTACCCCTCCCCCAATGGTGATGGTATTAGGAGATGGGGCCTTTGGAAGATGATTAGGTCACAAGGGTGTAAGCTTTGTGAATGGGATTAGTGCTCCTATAAAAGGAACTCCAGAGAGGTCTTTCACTGTCTTTGCCCTGTGAGGATACAGTAAGGAGTCAGCAGGCTCTCACTATGCTGGCACCCTGATCTTGGATTTCCAGCCTCCAGAACTGTGAGTAATAAATTCCTGTTCTTTATAAGCCACCAAGTCTTTGGTACTTTGTTACAGAAGCCCAAACAGCCCAAGGCAGTTGCCGGTATTTTTGGTCTGCTTACTATGGGTCCAGTTCTAAGTAAACATTTAACATATGTTATCTAATTTAAACTTTATAAAACCCAATGAAATCGGTGCTATATTATTTTCATTCTACATGGGAGCAAACTGGGGTTCAGTTAAATATGATGCTCAGGTTCACCAGCTAGTAAATGACAGAGCTGAGACTCACACCCAGGTGTGATTTTGGGTATGAGTCGATGCTCTAAGGGGTTGAGACTTTAGAGGATATTAAGAAAGGGGTGAATTTAATTTGCGCGAGGGATGGATGTGAATCTTGGAGAATTGGCTGTGATTGAATAATAGTCCCTTGAAGATATCAGGTCCTAATCCCTGCAAACTGTAAATAAAGCCTTATGTGGTTAAAAAAAGGCCGTTGCAGGTCTGATGAAGTTAAGGCTCTTGCAATCAGGAGATCATCTTGAATTAGCCAAATGGGCCCTAAATGCAATCCCATGTATTTTTATAAGAAGGAGGTGCAGAGGGAGATTTGCCCACAGAAAAAGAGAAGGCAGTGGGATCACAAGGAAGCCCTGAATGCCGGCAGCCGGAAGCTGGAAGGGGCAAGGAGTGGATTCTCCTCCTGAGCCTCTCAAGAGAGTGTGACCCTGCCATCACCTTGGCTTCCACCCAGTGATACTGATTCCAGACTTCTGGCCTCCAGAAGTGTGAGAGAAGGAATTTCTGTGTTTTGTTTGTTTGTTTGTTTTGTTTTTTTTGCGGTACGCGGGCCTCTCACTGTTGTGGCCTCTCCCGCCGCGGAGCACAGGCTCCGGACGCGCAGGCTCAGCGGCCGTGGCTCACGGGCCCGGCCGCTCCGCGGCACGTGGGATCTTCCCGGACCGGGGCACGAACCCGTGTCCCCTGCATCGGCAGGCGGACTCTCAACCACTGCGCCACCACCACTGCGCCACCAGGGAAGCCCCGGGTGAAATAGTTTTTAACATTGTCAAGAGGACCCACTTTTGGGGTCAGATTTTGCAAGAGTAGCCAAATGCTGCTGCAGTGGCTGTCAGCTTTGTCCTCTTCATGGCCTGCCTGAAAGAGATCATTAAAAACTCACTTATCTGTTGATCTGGCTCTCAGCTGCAGGACGCCTTCTGCTACTGAGCCTCATAATGGCAGCTTTGAAGTCCAGCGCAAGTGTGAATTTATTGTTTTGTAAAGACCAGATTCCTGAACAGGTCATAAATTACCTTGTTAGACAAAGGCTTCTGGGGAAACATAATGTGTTGAAGTCCTTCAGTGAGCGATTATCCTCACACGTTGCTGGCAGAGCAAGTAACTGGCACACAGGCACCAAAACCCAACAGCTGCCAAACTCCAGAGAAGCTGCAGCTAGGCTAGGCTTTGAAATCCTAGTTAACCTTTCTCCTAGGTGAGAAAGAGAGGGGAAAATGAGAGAACAGCAATCTTAAAAAGCTGGCTTCTCATTCCTGACCTTGTTTAGGAAAAGTCTTGTTTTGGCAACCCAATGAACTAGAGCTAATTACCATTAAATGGACTTTGTGGCATTATTCTCCTGGATCACAAGAAGATTCCCTTTCATTGTTGGTTCATTCTTTCCTGTGCTCACCCCTTTCCTATCTGTCGGGGTGACCTTCCCAGGGTCATAAGTGGTACAGTTAGCTCTTTGACACTAGTCACTGATAGCTCATTATCTGATGATACTCATGGCCGACTCCCTTCTCTCCAGACCTGGGTATGAAATAACAGCCTCTGTTAGGAACCTTCTCATCCTCTCTTCTCTCCTATAGTAGAGTTTTTGCTATTTCTAGCTGGGTGACAGGCCTTGAGTAGAAGCAAACTGCAAACTGAACATAAAATCAGGTCAAAATCTGGATTGTAATCTTTCTTTTAGAGTAGAAGTTTTTTAAATGTGATTAAGGAAAGTAATATGTGCTCACTGTAGTGACTTTAGATAACGCAGTACACGAAAGGAAAATAAAAACCATCCCACAGCCCACCAAGCAGAAAGAGCCCCTGTTTACATTTTGGCTTAAAAAATGGGCTTATGCTGGACATAATTGCTTTGTAACCTGCTATTCGATGCAGCTAGATATCACAGATACTTGCTCACATCGTTGAAAATTCATTGGCAACATCTTTTCCAACGACTACAAAGTGGACATGCTCCTAAATTTGTTGGTTAGAAGAAAATGCTAGTATTTCTCAAGTACTTACTTGGTTAAGGGATGTGGACAGTAATTGCCTTCCTCTCTGAGGGTCAAGGGCATCGTCCATTTGTTCAATGAACATTTATTGAGCATCTACTATGTAACAGTTGCTATTCAAGAGGCTAGAGATCCAGCCTGAATAGGATAGACAAAAATCTCTGCCCTTATAGAGCTCCATGGGAGGGCACAGGTTTTAAAAATTGGTGAACTGCCTTCTAAAACTGAGGAGATTGGTTGTGGACACCAAACTCCCATCAAATAAAGGCCACTGATGTTACATAAAATCCTCAGGAATTAATGTTAGTTACATACGATATTATGCTTTTTGTTGATACTCCATCAGCACAGTTTGGGTACACAGTAAATACTCAATAAATATTGGTTGAATGAATAATTTATGAGTCGGTGTGTCAAACATAATTGAAGTTGGTTTGCTTGTCAATAGTTAGGACTCCTTCCTGGAATTTGGGAAGGGAAATAAAAGCTAAATGCCATGGTAGCTCTTTGCTCAGACATTTGTCCATGTTGAAGAGGACAAATCTAATCAGATAGACTTGTCAGGAGTCATCTCCAAGCCTGAGTTTTCCTCTTGTGGGCAGAGAGTGCTACACTCAAGTTCAAGAGACATTCATATTACGGTGCTCACTGTAAATGCCCCCCGGAAAGGAAGGGGCTGGGATAGCTCTGCACTGTTCAGACGTTCTCGGGGGAGGAAAGAGAATTGACTTGTTAATCTTAGCAGCAAAGGAAGCGGTTCTTTGCAGAGAATTGTGTGATTTGGGGAATACATTAAGGTATATGCTGTCCCAGAGCAAGACAGAGGCTTGATGTATGTGGTATTCAGAAACTTAGAAACTGGAAAAAGCAGAGATTAGATCAAGTTCTTTTCACCTGTTTGATTTGTGTCTGATCCCTACATTTTGACAGATAATTAGCAGGTCACATAGAGTACCTGGAAGGCACCGAAATATTACACTTTATGAGTACCTGCCTCCCGGTGGCAGACCGTACGTTAAGAGTCAAGAGTCACCCTGAAGTTGGATTGCCAGATCTTTGACACTTGCAAGAAATGATCATAGAAAATGTTAGAATTTGCTTTAAGGCAGAACCTAATAAACACGTGGGCATTATGGGAACTGAAGCAGAAAATCTATTATTTTTGCTAAGGACTAGCAGACTCTTTGAGAGCAGAATGGGATGAATTAGAGAGGGTGGGATAAAATATGAAAATGTCACTGAAAGTAATGGTGATGAATCGGAGCTCGATTTTGGCCTCTGGAAGGGACTAATAGAGCTGGCTAGTGGTTTGATGGTCAAGGTTTCCCCTGACTTTGGTGCATTCTTGGGCAATAATAATCAACTTCTGTGTAGAAATGGCGAGGAGAGAGGGGCTTACAGTGAGTGAGTCTCAGAACTGGAATTCAGGCTTGGGGCTTGTGCTCCACACCCTTTACTCTGTACCCAGCCGTTTTGGGGCCAGACCCTGGCCTCACAGTCCCAGTTTAACCCTGGGGCTCTGCCACTTAATTGTACTGATACTTGGTTAAGTGACTCACCTCTCAGTTCGATAAGGAAAGGGAAGTGTTCTCTTCTGAGTAGAAGCATACAGATAGTGGTTAGGCAAGCAGGCTTTCTTCAGATCAAATGAGTTTTAGAAATTCTACTTCTGCGTTTAAACTTGTGGGAATGCATATTGACTCTAGGCCTCCTTGTATCTTTCCACGTGGCTGTTTCACAGACATCTCACATGCGCCGTGTTGAAAACATTCCCTGCGAATATCGTAAATCCAGCCGTCCCCCCATCCCGTTGGACTGCAAGTGCCAGGATAGACATTGTGTTGACTTTCTTCATTGCCATGCCCTCAGTGCATGGCAGAGCGCCAGGCACACTGCATTCATGAACAAAGGATTGTCTTGTCCCTCTAGCTCTAGTTTCTCTTTTTTTCCAAGACCTCCACACGCCGTCACCAGCACTGAAATCCCAATCCCGCGTATAACCTGCTTAAATACCTTAAATGGCTCCCATTGCCATTTAATGGGAGGACATATAGGGAGAACCTCCTGATGTGAACTCAGCCAACCTTTCTGACCTCATCTTCTGCTGCTCCACTAAGCCCTTCTCTGGCTCCAGCTCAATAGAAAAGCCCAGTCTTTCCAGGCACAGCATGCCTTTACCTTTCTGTGCTTTCCTGTGCCCCTCCTTCAGGCTGGAGGCCAATCCGTGAGCAAAAAGAAGATGCCTTCCACAGCGTTCCAGAAAACCCCCAAGAGTTTTTCAGTGCTGGTCAGCATCAGACTCATCTTACCCTATACATTTTTCAGAGGAGATGGTCATGCAGGTCAGCTGTATTGTATTTCCACATAAACAGGTTGTTGGGAAGTGCGTTTATTAAGAGGGAGAAAGTAATTTATTTGAGCAGGCCTGTCAAGGTCACCTTTAAAGATAAATGACATTTTTACTCTTGGGGAAAAGAAAAAAAAAACCCTTCATGCAACTGACCGGCGAGAATCACCACGCTGCAAGATCCATACTTGGAGGAAGGTCGCATTCTGCTGCCTTTTGTCAGGTCTTATGTGGGCACGGAAACAGGTTTGGAACCAGATGGAGTTCTGTCTCTTAAGGAAGGACATGTGTTGAGGTGACTTGGGGATAGAACTACTACGGTTAACAGAGTGGCTGGGAGAGATTCTCCAGGAAGCTTCTGGAAGAGAGGTGGAGCAGACCAGGAAGATAAGAGGCCGAGCTCTAACTCAAATCTTAGTCTTTTGTCCTGTGATCCACTGTCAAGACCCAAGCTCAAGTCCATGGACATTCTTCAGGAACGCCCAGGGCTGCAGAATTTCTGTTGCCCATGGCGCCAGAAAACCTACCTTCCAATTTCTGGTCAGCCCTCTGCCCCAAGGAGAAGGAAAAGACCAGAACAAAACTCTACTCCCCAGCCCACCCTGCCCTCCTCCTTCTCTCCTGCTCCACTAAGAACTTCTTTCTAATTCGCCGCACCCACTAGTTGAGCCTCAGGCAGAGCTGCATCCCTTTTCTCAGGCAAACACTGTGTCTTTGGTCGTGCTTTTGTACCCACTGCCTTTGCCAATACAGTGAGGAATTCCTTTTGTTCCTGTCTCAACTTAGGGATCCTTCTCCTAAATTCTAAGAAGAGGAATTTTGTCAGTCTGTAGGGGGAAAGCCTGAGCTCCCCAAAGGGGTTAGGGTTATTAATCATTGGAGACACTGGCCAAATTCTGGGGGCATTTTGGACTCCATCATCACAGAGAGCGTATTTTTCTCGGGTTCCAAGTGACCTCGTCCCGTCTGTATGTTCTTACATTGGAAAGTTATTTTTGCCTTTGCCAGTTTCTCAGTATGGTTCATAACCCTTCCTGTGACTGGCCCTTTCTCTCTCTTGCTCTCCCTTGGGCCACTGGATGACAGTGAGAAAAGTCTAACAATGACTTCTCTTTTGAGGATGCAAGCCCCCGTGGGTATCCAGCAGGTAAAGAGGAGGTCATGGCCGCAGCAGCCTCGCTGTCTCGGCAGTATTTCCTTTTGAAGGTGTGGAAGTCCCGGCTCACCAGCCTGCCTTTGCTTGACAAATGATGGAGATAATGAAAGTGAAGGTGCAACGCGGAATGGCCAGGATAGTCTGGGCACGTCTCTCATCGCCACCTGTTTGGTGAGCTTGTGTTGATTCTCCACCTTTGAAGGGCTGGCAGGCTGTGTGAACTGGGCCCGGGCTGCGAACGCCCATATCCTGAGCATAGCAAGGCTGGAAGACAGATGAAGGGAATGCTTTCAAACAATATTGCTTTCTCTAATTAGTGCAGCCGGAGCACCCCCCGAGGAGCTCCAGGTGACCTCAGCCAAGCAAGGCTCAGGTATTTCTCAGAACCGACAGGGGCTGGAAACCTTTTCACTTTGCTCAGACTGGTCTGGGAATCTTGAAAGAATCCGTTTTCTTTCGACCCATGATGCTTCTGGGTGGGGGGAGGGGTGGAAGATTCCCTGAGCCGTTCGTCCTCATTGTTCTTTTGGTTCCGACATATTCCATGCACCGAAAAGTCCGCATTCCTAGGCCCTTCTGTTTAAGACTCCACTGGGACGCCCAGGCTGCCCTGTGCATGACCTCTTCTGATCTTGCCCTTAAAGTATATGCTTTTCCACCTTCACCTTTGCATCACATGGAGGAGAAATCGTAATAATGCTTACTGGGGGCCAAGGCCTTTATTATGCCCAGGGCTTTGGGAGGCAGGAATTGTCATCACAATAATACAGAAGAGGAAGCAGAGGTTCAGAGGCTGGAAACACTCCAGGGCTTCACAGCAGGTTTCTCAGAGTCAGGATTTGCACCCAGGCCTGTCTGGCTCTAAGCCCTCACACCATCCTGCCTCCCTTGGGAAAGCGATGATTGATACGGCGTGTTGGTACCAATCAGCCTCCTGAAATCACCTTTGCCTTAAAAGACAGAAGCAACAGGGGCCAAACAGTGCACATTTCAGTGGCCCTTTGAAACCTCAGGACTGGCAGATTGGCAGGGGTGTACTGGATCAGGAGTCAGATGTGTCACATCCTCGTTGGACTGTACTATTCCTGACCACAGGAGCTTGAGAAAATCACCTCAACTTTCCGAGCAGATTTCCTCGTCTGGGAATGGAGCAAATAATACCTGCCCATTCCACTTTATGAGCTGGTTTCGAAGGAACTTTGTGGACTGAAAAGTACTTTAGGAACATAGGGCCTTCTGGAGGAGACATTTTCAAGAAAGAGCTGTGATTACAGGAGTACTTTAGGCAGCTTTTATTTTCTCATGATAGGTCAGCGATGTGCTTTTAGAGATGACAAAACCTTCAGGGTCTCACCTTCAAAGACGCAGTCCAGTAAGATCCTAGGCTTCTTTATGCCCGAGTTATAAGAAATAAATGAACACCAATCCTCTGTACTTGTTAGGAAATATAACTTCCAAAAGTCTTCTCATGCTGGGTCTCCTAGCTCAAATGCTTCCCAATCTGGTTAGATAAAAAAATTTAGTATGACCTTCTTTTGTGTTGTTTATTGGCCAATATGTTTCATGCCTCATTTGCCCTCAAATTCACATTTTTATTCATCAGATTATTTGCTCTGCTTGTATGTGTGTGTGTGTGTGTGTGTGTGTGTGTGTGTGTGTGTGTGTGTGTATGCTCCCTACCCAGTTGTGGAAAACCTTTGCACTTTAAACAGGAGCCAGATGATAGGATATTTATTTTATATTTTGCCAAGCTACATGATTTCTACAGATGGTTTTAAAACTAAAAGAGCAAAGGAAAAACAATTAAGAATTTTGCTTCAAATGAGCGGCCTCTGACATGCCTACGATGGCAAGGGTCAGTTTTGACTCTGTGCAGGCCTTTTAATTGCATGCAACCTGAATCGGGGGTGGCCATCTGTGACCTGGAGCCTCAGACCCCTTATCTGGCACTCTGATGGGCGCCGTCCGCCAGTGCCCATCCTTCACGTGAATCTGTAATTCTGTCCTGCCCTCCCAGCAGGCAAGGGGGCTGGAGCCAGGCTGGTTTCCTTGTAATTAAAGAACAGCAAGAGCACATAATTATGAAATTTCTAGGGAGGACTCCCCCTTTCGCAAGTGGAGAGTTCTTCCTCTCTCCCTCCTCTCACCAATTCTCGTACCTTCAGTCACATCTCATGAAGTTTGGGAATTTTATCATTTTTATTGGGAATCTTTTTCATAGACTTTATTCTTAAGCTGCCATAAATGTTTTAAAATTTTAACCTCAGGGGTAGATCATTCAGGTAATCACACTTCTCTTGTTTGATTTATGCCTTTATTCCCCACTCTGATTCCCCTGCATGCTTTCAGAGGTAACCATGTCAGTGTGTTTATACCGTGTGTGTGTGTGTGTGTGTGTGTGTGTGTGTGAGAGAGAGAGAGAGAGAGAGAGAGAGAGAGAGAGAGAGAGAGAGCATGTTCTTGTAAACAGCCATGAACTTTTGTCATCGATTTTCCTCTATAGTGACTGTCTTTGGAGCTTTCAGTTCACCTTGGACGTGTTTTAGTTCTGTGGCAAGTGAGTCACATGTGTATACACACAAGTTTTCCATTTTCACCTGGAAATGTGGCCAGAGGTTTTAGAAATTGTGTCTCAGTGAGTCTTTGATGCATATCTCCTGAGAACTCACCCACCAGAAGCGCTTTGAAAGGCCCTTCCTATAACTACCCCTTCACTGAGGAAGACAGGACTGATGCCAAGGTGTGATGCAATGGAGATGTGAAGGTAGATGAGACATCTGGGTCTGACAGGAGGTCAGTCACTAAGCATGAGCCTTGAGCAATTTACATAAACCACTCAATGCCTCAGATTTTTAACCTGTAGAATGGGCTTCATACATGCATTATAGGGTTGAGTTGCAGTTAAATGAAATAACGTATTGACAGGTACAAAGCTCAATGCCTGGCATATACAGGGTGTCCAGTAGGTGTTTGGTTGAATCAGAACATCTTTCTTTGGAGTAATTGGAAGTTTCCTGCTG
>NW_006786541.1:2905887-2912427 GCF_000442215.2 Lipotes vexillifer
TCAGGTACTAAGGAAGAGCCCCTTAGCTGGGAGGACACTAAAACTCTATATAAGTACGAATTACTGCAAGAGGTTCATTTGATTTGCCTCAGAAGAAAGGCAGAAGCGCAGGGGACAGCCATGGGCCTTTCCAGAGCTAGTTAACAGAGGTGGGTTATGCAGAAGAAAGCAGAAGCAATGTTAAGATATCTATATTTACATATTTATTTAGGTGTATTGCTTCTCTTTTGCTGAACTGTGGACACAGTGACCATCTCTGAACCGGGAGTTGGGATCCAAGCCCCAACCATGGGTCTCGGTCTCCTCAATAGTCATTAAGAGTGGAGCGAGGGGGGGGCTCCGCATTTCTCAGTGGCGCAGTGCAGTTCTTCACCGCATGCGACAGACCCAGGACTGCAGGACTGCGGCACCCCCAGTTAATGCTCCACTAGCCTCTCTCCCCTTCCTCCTGCTCCTTGGTGGAAGGGCCCAGATCTTTGAGGTGGCTTCTGGTGCTGGCTTTCAGTGAGTCTGTGGTACTCCCCCAGAGTAAGAAAGCATTTTCATATTGGTAGGAATAAATGGTCATTTCATTTATTTACTTCCAAAATCCTTTCCTGCGAGAGGGGAGGTTGATGAAAGAAGATATGGACTGGTAGAACAGTGACCAGAGCTGAGCACATTCTCCCTGAGCCCAGCTTCATCCTCTGCGTTTGAGAGGAAACCACCTTCTGCACACCATTCCTGGGGGACTGAACTGTGGTGACCTTCACAAAGGCAAAAACACAGTGCCTGGCTTTTGCTATGTGTTCAATATATATATATATATTTAAAGGATGATTGTTTGAGCCCAACATGACGACCTTTTTGGAGAATAGCCAGCACATATATCTACGTGCATCCTAGAGGATGTTGGCAAAATGGTCTCAGTCTCACTCCCTGCCTTTGACCGTGGCCTTGCATGCCTCAGTCCTGAAGGTCCTCCAGGCTTGATGACAGCCCCACACTTCTAGGCTGGCTGAGAAGCTGCTTGTGTGTACTCGGAAATAAGAAAAGGGAATGGAATGAGGTTGGGGGAGCTATTTAGAGCGTTGGTTTACCAGCTCCCAGAAACCTTTCTGTATATCTTTGCTAGATCAAATGCAAAATAAAGTTGTTAAATGGAACAGGAAACGGTCCTCGTTGCTTTTGTGTGAAGTCCGTGATGTTTACTTTCAGATTTGGATAAATGCAAGGCCATCTCCTCAGCTGCTAATTGGGGTAGTGCTGGAGGGACAGCAAGCAGCAGCCTTTGACATTCACAGAACTAGACCAGATGCTTTTAGCACATTAAAATCAGACTTTGGGTTTATTTTTATGTACGTAAATATCCCTTTTCCCCTCTAATTTTGTTCTTTTTATTGATACAGCTGCACTGTGCTCTGAACACCATCGCTCTGATTAGCAATATTTATTTAAAATTAGGAAACATCTGTTTTGTTTTGTTTTTTGTTTTGTTTTGTTTTTTTGCGGTACGCGGGCCTCTCACTGTTGTGGCCTCTCCCGTTGCGGAGCACAGGCTCCGGACGCGCAGGCTCAGCGGCCACGGCTCACGGGCCCAGCCGCTCCGTGGCACGTGGGATCCTCCCAGACCGGGGCACGAACCCGTGTCCCCTGCATCGGCGGGCGGACTCTCAACCACTGCGCCACCAGGGAAGCCCAGGAAATATCTGTTTTGTTGTGAATTCATTTCCCCTCTATTTTCGGATGCGGTAGTCACATACCCTAATGATGAAGAAGGCCCAGGAAGGGGATTCAACCCAGTAGCTCTTATTCATTTGAGTAAGACTGTGCTTTCTGTTACTACCTCGAAAGGGAAAGTTCCCACTGGCCAGGGTTTGTATCTCCAGGTACAACTTTCACCTAGGACAAGGACCAGCCATCACGAAAACTTCAAAATCCTCAGAAACCCATCGCGGGAGGGGTGGATCCTCTTCTTCTAGTTCATCCATTCTGATAAATAATGTTAAGGAAGGTCTTTTCCTAACGCTCGGAACATCTTGGCTTCCTGCTGCCTTCCTTCAGGTCAGATAACACGTGAGCGTCACACCTTAGGTCTTAGCATTCTCCAAGGGTGACAGGTTGGGATGAAATAGTCACTCGGCGGCTTTTGGATGGCATTCTGATTGCTTCCGGCTCAACACTTTGGAAAATTGAAAACTAAAAAGTGTCTTTTCGGGATGAACGTTTCCATGCTTGCCGAATGATCATGTTTCTGGGTCTGGCTTCCAGTCACAGCAGGCCTTGATGGGAAATGCTCAGGGGTGCCTGGGGCAGGAGTAGGACCTGCCTCCTCACTGTGGTGGGGCCTTCCCAGGGGCCCTCTGTGGACTCTGAGACCTGGGCACAGAGCTCCCTTCTAGTTTCTCTCCTCCGGGAGAATGATTAGGTATGTCATTTAATCAATTTGGGCTGCTAGCCTGGGGTTGTGAAGAAGCAGGTGTTGATCATGGGAATAATTACTCAGGGCTGCATACCCCAAATGATTTACAACCTGAGATCTAAAGCAGAAAATGCATTCTCACATGTCAGATCTCCTTTTTCCTTCCCCTTGCCCCAAATGTGCTGCCTATAATGAAAGCACCTCCAGCACCTCACCTGCCATGAGGTGTTCTCCGGCTGCTGCGGCTGTGAGAACTCTCTAGAGATGTACGTGCATAGCGGGCTCAGAATACTAATCCACACAAAGGGCCATCCCCACCCTTCCCCAGCTCACATTTTATAATGCTCAGTCTGAAATGACCTTTAAAAAGCCAGATAATATTTTATTTACCTTTTTTCTCCCATTTACTGTTAAATGTTAATGAAGGTAAGAGATTCAGATTCCTGCTAATAAAACACTTTAATTGACTCAAGTGTAACCGTAACTGTAAATTGGCTATTTTGTACAGATGACCTTAGAGCTTCCCTGCCCCCTTCTCTGCCGCCTGTGCAGTTTTGGAAGTTGGCAGCAAACATGTTCTTTGTTCTTCAGCGGGCTGCATGTGCAGCCCGAGGCCCTCTCCTCTAAGACAGGCAACCAGGAGTGACTTTGGGTCTCTCCTCGCCACAGAATTAAGTGCCCTTCGCCCCTCCCACGGCCTCTTTATTGAAATCCTTCAGATTCAGGGTCTGTTTTAAGCACTGTCTCCTCCAGGAAGCCCTACAGGATCCCTACTTCCCTCTCATCTGCCTCCAATTGGTCACAGGCCTTTTGAGACTTTCCTTGTGATCCTTTTTACTTTGTCTTTTTTTTTTTTTTTTTTTTTTTTTTTTTTTTGCGGTACGCGGGCCTCTCACTGTTGTGGCCTCTCCCGTGGCGGAGCACAGGCTCCGGATGCGCAGGCTCAGCGGCCATGGCTCACGGGCCCAGCCGCTCCACGGCATGTGCGATCTTTTCGGACCGGGGCACGAACCCGTGTCCCCTGCAGGCGGCAGGCGGACTCTCAACCACTGCGCCACCAGAGAAGTCCTCCGCAGTGTTTTGACACGCATCACGGGCACTTTTCCTAAATAGGGCCTGGAACTGCCTTCCGGTTTCTGGGGGGTCTCTTTCCAATCACTTTAAGTCAATGCGTCTCAACTAGGTTCCTATGAAATGTGTCAATTTTAGAGCTAAACAAAGACGTTCTGCAGCTGAGATAGAATAATATCCTTTGAATATTAGCCATAAAAAAGAATGAAATAATGCATTTGTAGCAACATGGATGGACCTAGAGATTATCATACTAAGTGAATGAAGTCAGAGAAAGACAAATATTGTATGATATCACTTATATGTGGAATCTAAAAAAATGATATAAATGAACTTATTCACAAAACAGAAACAGATTCACAGACATAGAAAATAAATATGATTACCAAAGGGGAAAGGTTGGGGATAAGGGATAAATTAGGAGTTTGGGACTAGCAGATACAAACTACTATATATAAAGTAAATAAACAACAAGGTCCTGCTGTATAACACAGGGAACTATATTTAATATCTTGTAATAAACTACAATGGAAAAGAACCTGAAAAATTATATATATAATTTTGTGTGTGTGTGTGTATCTGAATCATGTTGCTGTACACTGGAAACTAACACAACATTGTAAATCAAGTATACTTCAATTAAAAAAAAACAAGATAGGGCTTCCCTGGTGGCGCAGTGGTTGAGAGTCCGCCTGCCAATGCTGCCGATGCAGGGGATCCGGGTTCGTGCCCTGGTCTGGGAAGATCCCACATGCTGCGGAGCGGCTGGGCCCGTGAGCCATGGCTGCTGAGCCTGCGCGTCCGGAGCATGTGCTCCGCAACAGGAGAGGCCACAACAGTAAGAGGCCCATGTACCGCAAAAAAAATAATAAAAAGAAAATTAAAACAATTTACAAAAGATAAAATTCCCGGTACTGCCAAAAAAAAAAAAAAAAAAAAAAAAAAAAAAAAAAAAAAAAAAGAAAAAAAAATGTTTTTCCATTCAGTGGATGGTGTTTTCTCAGTTTTAGGGTTTCCTCCCATAAATTCTGCTTATTCTGTCAGCACCTACCTCCACTTAATCATCTGTGACTGTGTCCCTCAGCCCCTGGCTCACCAGGGGGAAGTTAACAACCCCTGGAGTCATCCGGGGAACATTAGCCACCATCACTGCTTGGGCTCCACTCCTGACCAATTAAAACAAATTCTGGGGCTGGGGCCTGGCCATCTGCAGAGTTTAAAAAGTTCCCCAGGTGATTCTAATATACAGCCAGGGCTGAGACCCGGAGATCAGCAACAATCTTGTGTAAGAGAAAGTAGATCAAAGAGTAAATGTATATTAGGTGTATCAGTGGGAAATCTTGGAAACAGACAATCTAGCTTAGTTTCATAGTTTAATAAATTAATATGGCTCTACATTTACATAGAAAACGTCAAATGGTCCTATTTGGGGTTTGTTTCATGGCTGTTTTCCTTTGGGCTATGTTGTTTCATGGCATGCTCTAGTGTTCTACCTGCTGAAATGTCTGGACTTAAGCAAATATGTTAGCTGGCCAACACTTAAGCCGGCAAAGCTTTTGAAATCACAGGCTCCTGTTAGTTTGGCTTCGTTACTTTTGTCCTGTTTCTGTCACTGCCGAGGTCTTTGCTTTTATATCCTCTTTATCAGTGTAGCCTATTGGCCACAAGAGGGATGAGGAAAAAGAACGGCTTAGCACAAACACTTCCCCACTGATGGGGAAAAGTAGAAAACACATCTTCCCTCCAAGTTGGGAAGGGCGGCATCATCTTTAAACAGAATAAACAAACTGCAGTCACTAGGATTTTTGTCAAATAATGGTACAGAAGATCTTTTTACCTACAAAGAAAATTGGAAGTCCAGAATATGCCTGCAGTTAGAGCATTATCCAAATTATAAGGTTCCTGCTAAGTTAGCCTGCAGGGCTCAGCAGTTGTTCTGGGGCTGAACACAACTGAGTGTGGTCACCGATTCCTGTGTGATGCTTTGGGTCGGTTTGGAAGAGATAGGAAACGCCACTGGCTTATTGAAATGAATGTACAGTTAGGGTCTAACTCATTTTATTAGGAACTTAAGGAAAACTTGATAGCCCATTCATACTTTTTCATATTTGTAGAGAAACTGTGATAGTTCTGGATGAGCAACTTCAATTAATGAATACTCAAGCATTTTGTGCCTCTTCCAATGAATAAGGATTTATTTGTGGCCCCAGATAAATGCGCCTAGTTCTTAGAAGTGAAATGCCTTCTGCGGAGCACTCGGCATTTGTTCTTGCGCCAACAAGGAGACAGAGCCTCAATCAGGCAGCTGATCGTTAATCCAAACATATCTGTGGCCTCCACTTAGCCCTGGTGTTATAATGCCCATTCACCTTGCTAAGCCAGGACTCAAAATCCTAGCTTTCCATCTCTTAGAACCGTGGAAAAGTTTGCGTGGGTTTTATCGCAGAATCCTGGCAGGGAGAGAGACCTAGAATAGGAGGATGGTGGCAGGTGGTCTGAACGCAGTTGTCGTAACTTGTTTGCCTGTTTCTATGTGCTGCTGCTTCAATACCTCCCAATGCTTTAATGCCTGTGTGAGGGAAAACCACCCTCCGTGAGGAGAGGAAGCACGGCCTGGGAATGCTATTGTATGGTTTTATCTGCCCTCAATCTCCCCCTTACTACCTGTAGCTTCAACATGACAGGAACAACCCTATAAAATTAGCTTCGTGGGATGAGACAGGAAGAAAAATGTCAAGAAGCCAGCCAGCCTCTCCCCCTTCCTCTTCTGCATCTGGCTTAATACACTCTCGCTTTAGGAGGTTTTAGCCCCCGAGACAAAATGCTCTGGGGCTCTTATTGGTTTAATAAATAGAACAAACTCTTGAGGACAAAAGAGGACAAACCTGCCCACTGAAAATTATGTGACTTGGGCTCTTAAAAAGCTTGTTTTGGGCTAGGCAAGTAGAGCGTCCTGAATTGAATAAATCGACTGTGCTCGCTCCCCCCCCCCCCCCCCCCCCCCTGCAGGGGACACGGGCTCGTGCCCCGGTCCGGGAAGATCCCACATGCTGCGGAGTGGCTGGGCC
>NW_006786541.1:2913690-2947667 GCF_000442215.2 Lipotes vexillifer
CCCCCCCCCCCCCCCAGCTCTCCCGTCTACACAGCTCACAGGGCTTGTGAGACCAAGTGTTTATTGTCAGCAGCATCCCCGGCACACAGGACCGACCAGTGTCTCGTTAGGAAGAGGTTTACAGGTTTGGTGGCTTTGAGGAGCAATGTATTGAGGTTAACAGTTCCTGGACTTAAGGGACTTGAGGGTTTTTTCAGAGGGGTTTTGCCTTCAAATATGGAAAACAGGCCCTTTGTGGCGAACGTGCTTTTCCTGGTACAAAGACTGAATTTGTAAACATCTGTTTATGAAAAAGTTGCATTTCTCAACATCATGGCATGATCTTCTAAACCAATACATAAATGGATCTTTAGTGCACATGGAAATCTTTTGCATTTGAATATAAAAATCCATTGAGGGAGGGAGAAGGGAGAGAAAGAAATGGGTAAATAAATACAAAAACTCTTAAGAGCTTCTGGGCTGGTTTCAAGAATGCCCCACAAAACAGGTTTTCATGGTTGTATGGGGTGATGTGATCCTATTCAAGCTCCTTTCCTTTCTTTAGAATTTCTGAAGAAGCTGTTGCAAATGGCTTTGGGGGCTGTTCCTAAAATACATTTTAGAGATGAAAAAATGAGAGAAGGCATAGACAATCTGAGACAAATGATCAGCTCTGATACTGACGCTGAGCTTGTAAGATGACCGCTGTGCCTGGCAAGAAATGAATATTCAAGATGCCCCTGCTGGGTGCCTTTTCCTATTTGAACCAACTACTGTTTGGGCCATGATTCACTTGTTACCAAATTAAACACTCTTTGCACACAGCAGAGCAACTTTACGAAGTCGGATTTTGAAGTGCAAACATCTTTTCTGCTCTGGCCACAGAACCTGTCACAATCTTCATCGGGAACTGAATTAAGTTTAAAATATCATCAGAGGGTGTTGATCTCTCTTGGGCCTGGAGCTGTCCTCTGTACATCCGGCATTTTTCTGTTGACACTGCGTATCACTTAGCAACGGGCCTGAAAGACCCTATATGCTTTGATTGCACACCATTGTCTTTAAGGGGTAGAAGTGTTAACTGAATAAGCCCCCCGGGTGACCAACCGGTCATTCCTCTAGTCTTGATAATCTGTGTACATCAAAAATACTGTTTATTCCATTCTCTGATCTTCTGATTTTTACATCTCTGGCTGAAGGAATACAGTTAATTCCATATATGATGGAGAACCCAAATCTACTTTCCTGATGTGGAGTGACTGATAAAAGCAGTTTTGTCCCTCCTTCTCCTGATAAAGCATTAAATGTATCTGACAGCTAACTGCAGGTGATAATGCCAGCTTGCCTCTATGGTTCTCAGAGGATGCAGAGCTTACAAGCCTGCAATTGCCCCATGAAGAGAAAATATTCCTTTCGGTCTGTGAATAGTTTTGAAATGAACGGCAGGATATGTTTATATGGCTGTGAAGATGTTAAGGCTTTCAGTAGATGGCGGGCCCTGACATCATCTGAATGAAAAGGAAATATGGCCTAACCAAGGGGTGTTTTCGGAATGAATGAAATTTCAAAGTGGGAATTCTTGCTTGAGAGGCAAGAGTAGGACACATTTCTGCATCAGTAGCCATGGCTGAAGCTACAGACTGGACGGGTGGGTCAAACAGGCATTTTACCTCAGACCTCCCCCTTGTACACTAATCTTTTTCGGAGACCTTCCACCGAGGCCACTTTTTCACAGCCCTCTCGGACAACGGAGGGCATTTCAGCCAAGCGCTTTTACACCGTCATCGAACTATGTAGCAGTGACATCGTAGAAATTTTGCAACTACCTGCTTTGCAATGTCTGATTTTGAGAAATGTTTTGCACCTTTGTGAGTTTATATTATACTACATCCAGCTATAAAAGGAGAGCAATCCATCAGTATGTCTTGAGAAATATGCCAACAAGGCGAGTGATTTCAAAAATCAAGCTACTGATTATATTGCTTTGGCATTACTTTCTGTCTGATATAAGGGGACTATAAGATAAAATAATAGTGTCAAAAGATTCTTTGTTAAATTTCAGAGGTTTTTCCCCACCCACAGCCGTTTTCATCAAATAGGAAATCTGTTTAAAAGAATCAAATTTGGGGCTTCCCTGGTGGCGCAGTGGTTGAGAGTCCGCCTGCCGATGCAGGGGACGCGGGTTCGTGCCCCGGGCCGGGAAGATCCCACATGCCGCGGAGCGGCTGGGCCCGTGAGCCATGGCCGCTGGGCCTGCGCGTCCGGAGCCTGTGCTCCGCCACGGGAGAGGCCACAACGGGGAGAGGCCCGCGGACCGCAAAAAAAAAAAAAAATCAAATTTTTTTAATGCTTTTCCTTCCATAAAGGCCTCAGACCTTTACTGTCTGCCTCGGAAGAAAGAAAAATGCAATCCCAGACTTTTGGACATAGATACGTATGAGTGGTGCCGTGAGACTGTAGCAGGAATTATGATGACTGTTGTGGGTATTCAGGTTAACCATGAGGAGATGTGAGAATGCCTTCATTATTAGAAATAAAAATGTTTTAAATGAATATACAAGGTTTTAAGGGACACCCGTCTCCTCCTGCACCCCTTTCCCCCTAAAACCTCTCAGTATTCTGTCTGCATGTTAATCCTGTGGCCAGTCACCTTGGCCTGGTTCAACTGCGAAGTGAATGCTGCTTCTATAAACGTTTCACTGTTACAAGCTGGATTTTTCACAGCATTAACTTTAACTACATGGGTGTCTGTAATGGAATAATTGATGTTTTGATGTTTTGCCATATTGCTAGTTAAAGAAGCGGGCCTCAAAGGGAGATAGATGTGTGCCTCATTTCATGGGAAAATTGTTACCTCGGAGGCCAAGTTGAAGTTGTAGGCTACAGCTTCACAGAGAAAGTCCTGAAGAAAAAGCAGTCACAAAGCCACTACTTTTTATATGAAATTCCTCAGCAAATTTCCAACTGCATGTTAATTTAAAGTTGATGTTAAATATGCACAAGCTTAAATCAATTGAGTAGAAAATACCAGGTTTCAGCTCAAACATCTGCGCAGATCTCACTCTAGTAAAATTACTTTATGTGAAATCGCGGGAGGAAGTTGGAAGAATTTGCTCACTCTCCCTTTCAAGGCACTTGCCACTTCCTTTACGTTGAAATTCGTTTAAGGACAAAGTTCCTAACTCCTGCCCAGGAACCAAAGGCTTCCTTTCTAAGAGGCGGATTATTAATTGTGGTTTAGATTACCCCACAAAGGGCACAGCCACTTTGAACTCCGTTGGGTGGGTGGTGGTGATTTGTAAAAATCCTCATTGCGTTACCCAACTCCTGAGTTTCCACAAGAGGGTTAGGAGCAAAAATCATTTGAACGGCCAGGAGTCCGTTCCTGAAGGACCCCTGCCCCCACAGAAAACATCTTCCTTTTTCTTAAAATGTTATCCCATCTAGGTCTAACAAGGTGGATATTAAAATAATAATAGCGCGAAGGCTGGAAGACGGGGCCCCTCTTTATAGTTAAATGTTATCTGCTTAGACTAATATTGCAGTTGCCACCCACTGACATAATTTGTTTCACAGTCACAGCTCGGCAGCATGAATCCCATGTTGACATTCTAATTTCATGCACACATGGGCGTGTGGCTGAGCGAGCCTGCAGCCTCCAGACCAGTCTCTCTCTGTACCTGTGTAAATCAGGCGGACGAGGCGTGCTCTCAACAGCCTGCTGCTGAAGTTGCCCTCTTCTATTGGGAGAACTTCTGAGCTTCCTTCTTCTGTGGGTGTGGGTGTGTGTGCGCATGTGTGTTTGCCCCCTACCTTGCGGAGTGTCATGCAAATACTCTTTTACTCCTGTAGGCAATGTGACCGTCTTTGTCTTTTTCTTCTTTGTATTGCAGTCTTCAAAACTTGCCTTTAGTTCTCAATTAGTAAATGACTCTTCGAGAAAATACCAAGGAGAATAAGTAGTATTCAGCAGAGGCACCCAGATGACTGGCAAGAAGCGAGGCAGGTTTCCTTCTGGATATGTACCCCCAAATTCATATGCCGAAGCCCTAACGCCCAGTGTGACTGTATTGAAGATACAGTCCTTTAAAGAGATAATTAAGTTTAAATGAGGTCATAAGGGTGGGGCCCTAATCCGATAGGACTAGTGTCCTTAAAGGGAGAGGGAGAGACGAACACACACAGAGAAAAGTCCATTCACGAACACAGAGAAAAGGGGGGCACACTGCAATTTAAGGAGAGAGGCCTCGGGAGAAACCAAACCTGCTGACCCCTTGATTTTATACTTCCAGCCCCCGGAACTGTGAGGAAATGTCTGTTTAAGCCTCCCAGGCCGTGATAGTTTGTTACGGCAGCCCTAGCAAACTAATACTCCCTCTTGGTCAAGGGCCAAATTTCCTGTGAGTGCTCTTCCATTGACCAGGTGGCCCCTAGAACCACCCAGCCCATGGTTCTCCCACTAGACATTGTCAGTGTGAAGAGAATTTTAGGACCACAGCCATCAAGAACTTGAATGAAACCAGCAGAGCATTGCAGGGCAGCCCCTGTTTGACCTTCCACTGGGGAAGGATTAATGGCCAGCCCTTTGTGTTAGAAGAGGATGCTCTGTGACTGCATTCAGCCGGCCATGGGGGAGTGTTGTTTCCCAGTTCCAGTGACAGGTTGTCCTCAGCCGGTCCCATGCGTGCACTTGGTTCTTCTAGGTCATGAGATAGCAGGGAGTGGGCAGGGGGTCAGGGGTAAGGGTGTCACTGTTGGCTGAGGCATGGAGTAGAGCAATTGATTTGTACCAGAATGCACCCACCTCTAAGTCTGTGGCTCAGTTGTCTTTTTCCAGCTTTGATGTCATTGCCTCTCTCAGCATCAGTTTTTCCTACTTATCGGATATTTCCAAAAAGTCCAAGCCCTGCTCAGTGGGAAATTCTTCCCAGAAATTATTTGTCACTTAATCATTTGGTCGTCGAAGACTTTTATCATCATACTTGTTAGCCTTGAGTTTTGTGTAGATGCTCAGAAATATTCTGAAGACTTTTGTCCCCCTTAAAGAGTTGATACTCTGGAATCTGTCCCATATAGAAATGTTGAAAACTGTAATATTTTTCACCCAAGAGTGATTCATGTAATCTGGAGAAGGTGGTTTGGGGCCCAGCTTGAGTGCTGTCTTTGGGATTTGTCATTTACCTTTCTTGGGCTCTAGTGTCTTCACTTGCAGAAAAAGGGTTAGTTTCTCTGGTTGCTTCCAGTTTAATGATCTGATGATTCTTTTATTTTAAAAATATATTTCATAAAAGTCCCCGAGAGATTCAAATTCAACTCAACTCATCAAAAATATACTGATGCTTGCTACGTGCCAGACATGATGCGAAGTGCTGAGTCCACAGAAATGCAGTAGATGTAATCCGCAAGCCTTAAATAAAAAGGGAAAATTGAGATCAGACTTCAGAGGAGGGAGAAAGTCTGTGACAACAGAATTATTGTGTAGTGGCTTGTATAGCTGTTGAAGGGTAAGTGTTATTTCCTAAACTGAACTCGGCTTATAGAAGAACATGGAACAGTTGTTACCCTGGTCCGTGGGAACAAAACTTAATGGCTTCTAATTAACTGTGTGATCTTGGAGGGGCATATAACCTTCATGGGTCAAGGTCATCTTCTCTTTTAAGTACAGGGATTGGATTATGCTTTCTAAGGTTTCTTCCAGTACTAACATTCTATAATTATGGGAATGTGAACTAGCTAAACAAATAATAGTCCCAAGAACCCCAAAGGTAGAAGAAATTGACTGATTTTCTTGGAAAGCGTGTTTTCTCTCGTTTCGAAGATAACAAGCTATGCTACTATCTTCATGTTACCAAGACATGTGTAAGTCAATAAAAAATATCCCAAAGACTGGCCTATATGAGTGGTAATAACTAAAGTTCTCTGAAGAAATTTGTCATTGATGGATTCTCCCTTGGCCACCATCCCAAACTTTGTATTCCTTTGTCTCTTAGTTACTGGAAGCTGTATTCAAAATTTCCTCTTGGTGTGGTGCTGCCATAGTCATCCCCTTAAGTATGCCTGCGTGCTCCCTCAAGAATATGCAAGAGTTGATCAGGTTGAACCCAGGCATCTCAGGCTGTGATTCAAGGCAACAAGCCTGTGTTCTCCCTTTCTGATTTAGAATTGTTACCCGCCTCCCCCAAAGAATCTGACCTCATCAGGCCGGGGCCTCCCCATCTCCCTCGCACACCATCACTCAGATCTTTCTCCAGCTTTAGTTCCCTCTCTCCTCCCTACACTTCAGGAGGTCGGGGTTCAAGACTCCACCTCCTCCTTGAACACTTGTCCCATACCTAACACCACAGAAGTTTCTTCCTCTCTTTTACTCAATCCAACATTCTTTTACGTAGTTTGGCTGACTCACATGTACTCAAATGTACATGTAGCATTTCCTTCAAATGCTTCCCTGACTATGAATCACCTGGATTTTTTGTCACCTAGAATGGAAAGTCTCCTAACCTAAACACGGTGCCTTCCACCTGTTTTGTGCTTCTCATGATGTGTGGCTAAGTGCACGATGATGCTCAATAAATGTTTAGAAATTTCAGTTGAGAAAATCTGAAGATATATATTTTTTGAATTTATGTATAGTCTAGCTGAATTTCAACAGCATTTTCTCATTACTGTAGCTGTGGAAGAGGCGTGGTCACCAGCAAGAACCTGAGATTTAGAGTTAGATCCATATCCGAAACCCAGCTCCACTAATTTACTCTGTCAGTCATGAAATGTTTTTTGGGCAACTGCTGTGTGGGAGACTTGGGGCTGGATGATAGGTAAATAGATAAATCAGATATGGTCCTTGTATTTCAGAAGTTCAAGGTCTAGGACCTGTATTAATTTCTCTAAGCTTCAGTTTCTTCAACTGAAAATGAGAATGGTTAACTATTTCTTCGAACTGTAGCTACGTCAATGTTTCCTCTTTTTTTTCTTTTCCTAATTTCTTAAGGGCCTTAAATTAAAAAATCGATTCCTTAATGGTTCTATTTTTTTCTTCTTTAAATGACTCTATTGTCATTTGATAAAGTGACTCTCCATTTTGTTCTAACACTAGCCCTGAATTTGAACCCATATACATTATTTTTTTAATTTTAGATCATAAATGACCATAAAAAATGAATCTAGGCATTGATCCTGAGATTGATGTTAACAATCTCACTTGCCAGTGATTAGATTCTTTCTGCATTATCTTTTATCTTTTTACGTGACTGCTCTGGAGGCCCAGGCTTAAGAAGATAAACTTTAAAGTTCAGGGACATAAAAAGTATGCCTCATATATGAATGATTCCTCCTTGACATAGCATGGTTGAAGGTCAGACTCAGATTGGTAAGCTGTAGGGATGCAGGCACCTTCCAGAAGAAGCTGAGAGGAGGATAGGCCATAACCTAGAGCTCAAGTGTAGCCCAGTGTAGATCAAGGTGGTGTGATCAGTGAAACCATCATTAGCAGTCAGAAAAACCCATCTTGCCTCTGAGTTCTTTGACCCTGACATACATTTCTCCCTTGCGAGAGAGGGGTTGGGATTACACTAGAAAAGAACATGGTCTAGCTGCCACCCAAGTCCTGGTTCCCGTTTATCCCGGAGATGCTCTGATACGGAGCCTTCTCCCTTGTCACCACGTGGCCTGACCAAGTTCCTCTAAGATGCTGGTTTTGTGACGAGAAGTTCCACTTGCCTAATGAACCAACCGTACTGTTGAATTTTACCCTAACGTTTGCGGAGGGTGATCTTTGAACTTTGATCCATGATACGTGCAATAAGAAGTCAGTCTTAGACAAAGTGAGAGAAAGGCCTGACTTAGTGATGACTCTGAATTGTAACATATTTAATATAGGATCCAGTGTTTTGGTTCCCCCATGTGTAAGATTCAGAGGTTGGAAGGATTCTTCTAGTCCTAACCCTCAGTGATCCTGAGAATATAACGTAAATGAATGAACATTGCTCCAAACTGCCCCCCTCCAAAAGGGAAGAAATTAATGAATGTCTAAAAGGTTGTTTTGTTCACATTTGTGGGACATTATGTATAGTATTAGTTATAATGCCACCAAGACATTTGAAGAAATACAAAAATCGAGGTCCTGACTAATTACGAGTTACTATGATTCTCTGGCAGGTACCCGTACCCTTTGGGCTACCGGTCTCTCTCTTTCAAAGGGAGATCCAAAGGCCACCTCTTCTCTGGCATATAGTTGAAGCTCAATATAAATATGTTAAATTACAAGTGAAGATTAAATATAGTAATGTAGAATTATTTTGTGCTCCATGAATACTATCTTTTTTTTTCATTGTCAGCAAGCTTCTCCTCTTCCTTTTCACACAGCTCAGTCATCACTTCCTCGGGGAAGCCTTCCTTGATTGCCCTCCCTATGACAAATTTCCAATTACATATTCCAATGGCACCGTATATCTACTACTTGTAGAATGTGATAGCATTGAACTTTTCCTGTCTGGCTTGTGAGATTACTTGATTATTGTCCCTCACCCAGCTAAGCTCTCGGCTCATCAGATAAGGCCCTCATCTTATTTTTCTTGCTCTTATATCCCTAGTGGACAGCACAGTGCCTGCCACTCTGTGGACACACAGCACATACTCTGTTTAATGAAGGAAGAAGGGAAAAGAAAAAAGAGAGGAATAGAAATACACATTTTCAATCACTTGAACTACAATGGCAAAATATTGCCAAAGCAGAGTTCACATGTATGGGTGAATCAGTGATAATAATTTGTCACTATCACAGAGCTTCTGTATACATAAGTGAAATCTGAGAGGGGAGACAAAGTTACCTGTTATTATTGAAGTTAAAATTTCTAGCCCTGGATTCTTCCAATATTATTTCAGGTTTTTACCTGTCTCATTGTTCTTACGAGTAAAGTAAATTTCCAAAGAGAGATGATCTAAAAGAAGCACACACAGAAAGTTTCCCCCCAGCATCTGGGATAATGATGTTAAACAGATGGGAACCGATTTGGGCTTCATGTTTCCTGGCAGCTCAGGCAAAAGGGGAATCACGTACTTTCACGGAGGTTTCTTTTTCTGACCAAAGAAATCCTTCAGATCCGTCAGCAGGCGTATATTTTCCTGGCACCAAACTCAAGCAGAAATTTCTGAAAGGGCGGCTCACAGTTTCTTCTATCTAAAAAGGTCCATCTAGCTGGTGTTACGATATCATTACATTTCAAGCAAAACTCTTTCACATTTCGAATTTTGTTTACAGGTGGTCACTTCACTAGGGAATACCAAAGCAATGTCATTCCAAGAGGATAGAAGTCTTTTGGTTTGGTTTAATGCCTTGAGTTTCCTTAACATGTCCCGAGCTCTCAGAGCCCTCGTAACTGCTTCCAGTCTTCTGTGCAGTGAAAACCCAAGGCTCAGAGTGAGAGTTCCTCCCTCCAGGCCTTCCTTCCGCTGCACTGTGAATTCTTGTCTGCCCTTGACGTTTGTGTATTTCCTTTGACAAGAGCATACACTATCAGTGTTTTATTTAGCAAAAGCAAGTATGTTTTTCCTCTTTGCTGTTACTTATTTATCTACCACCTGGCGAGATCAGAAGATGAAGTCTGGAAGGAAGTTTTTCCTGCTTCTCTTGGCTAATGAGAGTGTGGCAGACGGGTGGAATAAGCCAGGGGCTGCATGAAAATCTCTAAGATCAGGTGGAAGGAAACCAGTGCTGATGTGGCAGGTGACCCAAAGGCAGCTTGCATAGCTAACGGGCAGTTACGAAGGTCTGTACTTGGGTGATGGGGAGCCTGATGTATTCCGGCTATCTGCTCCTCTGCCAGCTGGTTTGTGGGGAGGTGGTATCTCAGATAGTCTGCCACGGTGGCACAAATGGGGCTTCTCAGGGAACTGGGCTGTCAGTGGGTGCCCTTGGGTATCTGGAGTGAAGAAAAGGCAAGAACAAGTTGTGGCATCAGCAAGGGGACATGAGGATTCCAAATTAAATGCAGTTAAATTCGCTATCTACTTTAACATTTTTATCTCAGTTGGGTCAAATGTACAGCAAGTGGATTATGAAATGTTATAAATTAGCCCCACCTTCTAGGTCAATAGAAACTAAAAAGCTTAATGTTACGTTTAAACCAATTAGTGCATTTTTTTTTTCTAATTTGTTAGGAATCTTTTCTGTGCTTATCAGTAGAAAAGGGGGAGAGAACAGTCTGAACAGATAAGGAAGAAATCTGTATTGCAAGGAGGGAAATTTAATAAGCCTTTTGGTCTCTCTTTAAATATTTTCTGTTGTGTAAGAGGGAAACTGATTTGGGGTCCTGCTAACACTCTTTTAACTTCTCTTGCCCAAGGTCACATCCACAGGCCATGCTGGAAGAGTCTAACTATGTAAATGCAATTTCTTGCGCGCTGGGAAAGGCAGAAGTTCCTTTTACTTATGGTTGTCTTATCCCCCTTAATTTATCATTTTGAAATGTATCTTTTTAAAATGAAGCCTCAAATCATAAGAAAAATGAGCAAAGGCTTAGAGCCCCATAACATGTGGCTAATTGAGAGGGACCCATCCAAATGAACCCGCTTTGCCTAAACACAATCCCACCACCTGGCCATTTTAAATCAACTACCTGTAGAACTTGGTAGCAGCAAATGAAAAACACACATCCTGGTAAAATCCCACCAAGGAGATCCAGACTCCTCAGGTGTGTCCTTGGCGTGTTTTCCAGCTGGTGGGTGTCCCTCACCTTGGTACCCTTCGAAAGATATAATACATGGTGAAGCCATTGAGAGTGAAATGTTTGCAGCAACGTGGGTGGAACCAGAGATTATCATACTAAGTGAAGTAAGTCAGAAAGAGAAAGACAAATATCGTTTGATATCACTTATGTGTGGGATCTAAAATATGACAAAAATGAACTTATCTATGAAACAGAAACAGACTCACAGACATAGGGAACAGACTTGTGGTTGCCAAGGGGGAGGGGGTTGGGGGGGATGGATTAGGAGTTTGGGATTAGCAGATGCAAACTATTATGTAAAGGATGGATACACAACAAGGTCCTACTGTATAGTGCAGGGAACTATATTCAGTATCCTGTGATAAACCATAATGGAAAAGAATATAAAAAGGAACATATATACGTATAACTGAATCACTTTGCTATACAGCAGAAATTAACATAACATTGTAAATCAGCTATGCTTCAATTTTAAAAAAGTGTGAAATATATTTTTAAGAGAAGAGATTATCCTTCTAGCAAGTCAGAGTTTCTCAACTAGAGGCAATTTCCTCTCCATGGAACTTTTGACAATACCTGAAGTCAACTGGCAAGAGAGTGCCTGGAATGCTACTGAACATCCTACAGTGCAAAGTCCCCACAGCAAAGAACTCTCCAGCTCAAAGAGAATCTTCTTGCCAGTGTGTGGGGACATAAGATCCTTTTGTACCCATAAAGAGGCCATTCTCACCCTAAAAGAATACTTCAGTGATGTCTTTAGTACCAATTCTCACTCTTCCCTGCAGGTTCTGATGCTCCACAGGGACTTTAGGTAGTAAATGCAGATTTCAAATGATTGATTAAAAAAAAAGAGTCTTCCAAACCATTTGTCTTGCCCTTGTCCTTAACCTTGCTTTGCCCTGTAGGCTACTCTTATCATAAAGGCAGTATGAATGACTGTCTCAGTGCCTTTCCTCATTAATGATGCTAGAAATTGATGAGTAGCTCTCTGGAACTGTGGATTTTTTGGCAAGAATTATAGCCCTTATTTATTTTGGAGGACCCATGCAGCTTTCTAAGTAAATATGTGTAGAACATTCCCCCCAAAATAAATACCACAAGTAATTGCTTGATGTATGAGGTTGACATTCTGGCTTTGTGATTTGCTCTGATATGTAAAAATCTAATTTTCTCCATGGAATGATGCCACTGCAAAATTGTGACTAAATTAGAATCAGTGATTTGCTTAGAATATGAGTTATAGCTTCTCTTCTGATGTATCAATATTTATTTACAGTTTCTTAAATTGACCCGCATCCCTTTGGCAAGTGTTAAATATGTGAGTAAATATGGCAACAGAGTGATAGAGGCTTGAGTTGTTCTTGTCTGAGTTCACGTGACAGCACTCTCTTTGAGAATGTATTTGATGATTGAAGTTTTGACATCTTGTGTGCGCTTTTTTTTTTTAATTGACAGAAAATAAGTTCATCAGGTCTATAATAAATTAAAAGTTTATCTAAATCAAAAGTTCTTACTGCTCTACCATCTGTTCAGTGAGACAAGAAGCTGACAGTAGCCCTAAGGATTGCTTCTTTGATCACTGATTTCTATATCTGGATATTCTCAATCAGTATGTAAAGGGATTAGAGTGTCGTAGCAAACAGCCAAACCATTGGAAAAATCTACCTCTTAGATGTACATTTGTAATAATAATAAAAATGTTTCAAATTAGATGTAACAGCATCTCCATGTAAATAGTTAACAAAAAGTTGCTCGCTGTCATCCCAAAACTGAAAACAAGGGCCTTTGTATGTTTAGGTTAGTCTGCCTTATGCCCTTATTAACATTCCAAAATTAATTTGAAACCTCTAACAGAAGTTGATTTAAAAAAAGGTCCACTTTGGGCTTCCCTGGTGGCGCAGTGGTTGAGAGTCCGCCTGCCGAAGCAGGGGACACGGGTTCTTCCCCCAATCCGGGAAGATCCCACCTGCCGTGGAGCGGCTGGGCCCGTGAGCCATGGCCGCTGAGCCTGTGCGTCCGGAGCCTGTGCTCCGCAACGGGAGAGGCCACAACAGTGAGAGGCCTGCGTACCGCAAAAAAAAAAAAAAAAAAGATCCACTGTGAGCTTTTATAAAATGGTAATTACAGAGGCCAAGGGTCTGGGACTTATATGCATCATTTTTATGGGCTGATTTACAGGAGAATAAGTTATCTTGGATATCATTGTTTCCTCCCTTTACATTTACTTTGAAGGTAGTATGTGAATAAGTCTACGGGGATGCTTGTCACATTACTGATTATATGATAAACAAATATCAGAAATAATTAGGGGGAGGGAGAGGGATGGCCTGGGAGATTGGGGTCGGTAGATGCAAACTATTACATTTAGAATGGATAAACAACAAGGTCCTACTGTATAGCCCAGGGAACTATATCCAGTCTCCTGAGATAAACCATAATGGAAAAGAATATAAAAAAAGAATGTCTCTATGTGTATAACTGAGTCACTTTGCTGTGCAGCAGAGACTGGCACAACATTGTAAATCAACTATACTTCAATTAAAAAAATAGTAAAAAAAAAAAAAAAAAGAAATGTTCAAAATTATGGAATTAAATAAATTTTAGTAATCCATGTGGTAGAATATTATGCAGCCACTAAAAATGATGATGTAGAAACGTACTGACGTGGAACAGTGATGATGAACTAGGAAAAGAAAAAAAAAACTAGTTACCAATAGCGCACATAAAATTATATATTTTTTGATGCATATATTTGTGGTAGGCAGCCTGTAAGACGGCCCCAATGATCCTCACCTCCTGGTATTCACGCTCTTATATAATCCCTCCATCCCCACTCTGCCCACAGTACAACTAATAGGACATACAGAATTGAAGGAGTGCGACTTCTGAGTCAAAGTATACACAATATTTTAGCTTCTGAATTCTTCTTGGATCAAAGTCTCTGGGGGAGGCCAACTGCCACATCATTGAAGACACTCAAGCAGCCACGTGAGAGGTCCACCTAGCAAAGAACTGAGGTCTCCTGCCAACACCAGCACCAAGCCAGGATGTTGAGTGTGTCTTCTTAGTAGCAGGTCCTCTAGCTGTAATTATGCCTTCAGATGACTACATCTTGACTGTAACCTCATGAGAAATCCTCAAAGAATCTCATAAAACCTGAAGAAATCACCTTAGTTTTTCTGATCCTGGCTCCATCAGTGGCAGGATTCATCCCTATGTTTCTTTGTTGAATGGAAGAGGCAAAGGAATTGTTTGGGTGGAGAAGATGGCCATGAGACTTGAGGGGTCACAGAAAGCCTTGCACTGTATCAAGGGCAGCCACTGTCTGAGGCATCGACCCTGTAGCAAGTCCCAGCAAAAGGTGCCCTATTCATTCTCTAGAAAGGGGAATAGTAAGCCCTTCAGCATCTGTTGTTACTTTGGTGTAGAATAATTGATCAAAAGACTCAGAAAGTATATCAGGGTGGTGTTTTGGAAGCCATGGTTTGTGAGGCCATTTTGAGGGAACAGAGGCAATGGGATAGTTTGTTGCAACCAAACTTCCCACAGAGCTGGGGATGAGAGAATGTAAAATGTAATTGAAGGCTCCCACTGAAGTGGAGCTGAGACGAAAGACACATTGAAAATGCGATACTTGATACATTAAGACATGGGTCACTTCTTTTTTGGGCTTGACTGAATGTGGGATGTAGTTTGAGTTCAGATAGCTTACGGAGGGGGGAGATAATCATGGGTAACCTCTTTGATGTGCCTTGGCCTATTTTTAAGCTGCTCAGGGCCAAATTCTAAATTTGGAGAAGGCTTTCTACGATATAAGCTAAATCTTCAGTTTCTGTGGCATTTCTATGACAGCCTTGACTTTTAAAATGGAACCAAATGTCATTTGGAAAATGAGCCAACCCAGCATATCTCTGTTAACAACTTGAACTTCCGTGCTCTTGGTCTGTCACTCTCCCTTCTAAGGTTTCGGTAATTTGAAACGGATGAAGACTTAGGTAATCCAGGGCTGACGTGGAGTTGGAGGATGAGGCATCTAAGGGAGGAAAAGTTGATTGTCACACGGTCATGTTGTACAAGGAGCCCATGATGTATAAATACAGGATGCCAAGTTTGGGAGGACAGGGAGGATGGGGAGAAATGTGTTGATTGCTATTAGTGGAAAGGTCCCTGGACACTGGTTGCTTTGTAACTTAGCTGGTCAGAAAGGAGTCTCATCTCCCTAGGAACTGTGGTGTTAGAGGCTGAGAAGTCAAAAACAAGCATCCATAGTGGCATTCCATGGTGTTTCGCCAGCCTCCAGTGTATGTGGCCAGTGAGTCCAATGTCGGACTGTGGGGAACACTTAGAGCTTGCCGTTTGCTTAGGAAGGGAGCTGGTCTGTTTTGTTTGTTTGTGAAAACAGTTCGTGATGAACATGTTTCTTCTCAATTTTAAATAGTTCTTCTGTGTTTTTAAGTTAAGGTAGAGGGAAGGTGGGAAATATTGATTTGCTACCTGAGGAAATGACTTAAATATAGGCATACATCCCTCCAGTCAGCTGGACATTTTGTTGAAGATGAGCACCTTGGTAACTAAACCCCTTTAAATGGCTACCAAAGTTCGGTTATATGGGCTGAATTACTTTAAAAGCTTGGGCTTATTTCTGTAGAACATAATTGATAAGAATTGAAGAAATTGAACTGCCCTTTAGAGTAATGTAAATTACAAGTAAACGCGCAGAGCCTTAACAACAGCATTAGGAAAAACAACAAAAGACCCAGCAAATAGGAAGATGTTGGATTAAAAAGAATGAATTGAACATATATTTAATGTGCTCATTCCAAAAACCCCTTTAAAGTGATAGTAAAATACGTATTTTAAAGAAGAAACTACAAGGACAATGAGTGTGTGATAGGAGATGGTAGCAGCAAAATTTCAGAGGCTGGAAAGCAGAAGGGCAGTGATAAATGCATCAAATATCTTTCGTACACCACTGGAAATCTTCATAGCCTTGGGGCAGGGCAAGAGAGCCGAAAGATACTCATCCAAGGCACTCTGGGCCTTTCTGAGTGCGCTGCAGAGGCTCTCCAGGGCCTGCGGACATAGCAAAAAAGATAGAGAAGAATCTCCTGAGGAACAAAAAGAACCATCTAGCAGTCCAAAAGGTTGGCAGTCTGGCTTTAAGCAGAGATGGATCTCCTCCGTCTCACCCATGGGTGGCTGGGCCGTACAGCACAAAGAGCTCCTTGGACTCTCTCCAGTGTGCAGATCTCAAACCCTGCTGGAGAGAAGGTCTTCATCCCTCCCTTAAAACATGTGGGGCTGAGGTGAGTGAATCTAGCTAAAGCTGCAACAAAGTACAACTGCAGATTAAACTGACTCGAGCCTCCACACTGATGGACTGGCACAAAAAAGAGGTGTATGCTTTCCTGGAGGTAAATGTCAGTGAGTTATTATCTACTATTCTCTAACCCACAGTTGCTAGCATACAATCAGACTTGCAGAGCTATGTGAAGAAGCAAGGAAATATGAACTGTGGTTAAGTGAAGTCAATAGAAGCAGATCCAGAGATGTTCCAGATGTCAGAATTATCAGACAGGGACTTTAAAACAAGCAGGAAAAGTGTGTTCCAGGATCTAGTGGAAAAGATGAACAACTCTTCATGAATAGATGGAGAGTATCATCAGAGAGCTTGAAACTATAAAAAAAGAACCAAATGAAAATCTTACAAATGAAAAAAGGATATCACAAATGAATGTATTCAGTACGTTTAACAGCAAACTGGAAACAGTAAAGGGAAGGCAGGTGAATAGAAGTTATCCAAATTCAAATATAAAAAGAAAAAAGAGTGAAAAAATGAAACATAGGGCCCAAGATGTATGGGAGAATATCAGATTGTCTAACAGACATGTAATTGATGTCCCAGGAGGAGAAAGAGAATAGAGCAGAAGAAATATAAAGAGGCAATTGTTCCAAAATTGGTGGAAGACATCAACCCACAGATATAAAAAGATCAGAGAATCCCAAGAAGGATAAATACAACAAAATCTAAACATAGGGCAATCAAAATCAAATTCTGATGAAAACCAAAGATAAAGAAAAGATCTTAAAAGCAGGCAGAAAAAAATAGATGCACTATATACAGGGAACCGACTATAAACATTACAGGTGACTTCATAGAAACAGTGGGGGCCAGGAGAATGGAAAGTCATCTTTAAAGTGTTGGAGAAAAAAAATCTAGAATTATTTTTTTTTAAATATAAAGTCATATACCAGTGAAAATATCCTTCAGAAATTAATGCAAAATAAAGACATTTCAAACAGACAAAAGATGAGAGAATTCACCTCCAGCAGATCTTCACTGAAAGAAATGCCATAAGAGGGTATTCATGTTGAGGAGAAACAATACCAGACCAATTTTTCAGGAAGAAATGAAGAGCATCAGAATAAATACGTGGGTAAATGTGAACTGTCTTTATTATTGTGTATAAATTCAGTGTATTTAATAACAATGTAACGAGGGTTTACAGTATACGTCAAAAACATAAGAGCAAAAGAGAGGAAAAAATGGAAATGTTATAAGACAATACTGCTTATGAAGTAGTATATTATTTAAAGGTATAACTATAATAAGTTAAATATACATATTGTAATTTCTGGAGCAAGCACTAAAAAAAAGGAAAGAGATACAGTAAGATAAGAGGTAAAATTAAATGCTAAAATATTCACAATTCACCCAATAGAAAGGTGAAAAAAGAGGAAAAGAACAAAAATGGATACAAAAGGAAAATGCTCATGTGGCAGACTTAATCCAATCATATCCACAATTACATTGCACTTAAATGGAATAAGCACTCTAATTAAAAAGCCAAGATAATCAGACTGGATTGGGAAAAAAAAAAGCCAAGACCTAACTTCATTTGGTTTATAAGAAAAACACAGTTTAAATGTGGAGACACAGACAAGTGAAAGTAAATGGGTTGAACAAGATATTCAGTGCTAATACTGAGCATAACAGAGCATCAATACAGATCCTATAGGCATTAAAATGGTAATAAAGGGTTATTTTACACAACTTTATGCCAATAAATTTGATAACTTAGATGAAATTCAAAAATTCATTGAAAACAGTTTACTGAAATTGATAAAAGAATAATTTAAAGACTAATACCAATCTTGCAAAAACTCCTTCAGAAAATAGATTTCTCAACTTGTTTTATGAAGCCAGTATAACTCTGATGATAAAAATGCCAGACATTATAAAAAAGAAAAAGTTATTAAATCTTTCATGAACTTAGATGTAAATATTCTTCACAAAATATTCATAAATTGTATCCATCACTATATTAAAAAAATTATATATCATGAACATGTGGAGTTTATCCCAGGAAAGGAAAGTTGGTTTAAGATTTAAAATCTATCAGTGTAATTTACCCCACTAACACAATAAGGGAGAAATATCATATGATGATCTCAAGTGAGGCAGAAAAACAAATCTGACAAAATTCAGTGCTCATTGGTGATTAAAAACATATATAAAACCTGAAATAGAAGGCAGCATGCTTAGTCTGGTAAAGGGCTCAGAAATTGATGACATTAGGTGCCTTTGAAAATGAAGATAGGATTAAAAAACGGAAGAGTTATTTAGAGTTTGTTGAAAAAGCAGTTAAGCCTTAGATCTCCTCACCAACTCCATGCATTACAATGACAGCCCCCTGCTCTCCCAGCAGAAGTTTTGCGGTTTGTTCTCTGTAGCAAGAAGACTGTGGACTATGGGAAGTTGGGCACAATTGAAGGTAGACATTTAGTGAAAATTTATGAGGTGAATTTTGAAACCTCTTCAACCCTTTTTACTCATTCTCTTCCTAGAATGCTGACAATTCTTTAGACAAGAGATTAGAAGATCTCTAATGACTCCAACTAGCTTAAGAGACCAGTCCTAAAGATATTGGCATTAAGGTTTTCCCAAAGAGATGGCCCAGGCAGAATACCATTTATGGTATTCTGATAAAAACCACAGTCAGCAAGTCTCACCCATTTGCACAGATTTTCCAGTTTTCAAGAAATATCCCATTATTAAATATGAAGAAACAGTTAAGGACTAGAAAACATCTGAGAAAGCCTACAAACCAAAATAACAGAACAATTGGGAAGACATAGAGATTATCCAGAAACATGAAAACTTAAAAAAACCCCAAAGACCTATTATTAATATCCTCTGAGGTAGAATAGGGTTCATGAAATAAGAAGAGGGTGTTACTTTAAAAAAATGATTAGACAACAAGAAACACCTCTTGGAAATTAAAAGTATGGTATATAAATGAAAACTCAATAGAAAGTTGGAAAATAAAGTTGAGAAAATTTCTTTAAAAATAAAGGAACAACAAAAAAAAAACCCACAGAAAAATGCAGATGAAATAAATGAGAGAAAATGCAAGACAATTATCCCCCATTAGATCCTACATTTGAATAATAGGAATTCTAGGAAAGAATGGCAAAAATATGGCATATCATTGCCAAATTTCAGAATATTGAGGATAAAGAAAAAAAATCTTACAAGCTTTCAGAGAGAAAGAGAAAAAAAAGTCACATATCAAGAATCAGATTTCACAGCACCACCAGAAGCTGGAAGACAGTGATACAATATCTTCAAATTTTTGAAAGAGTATATTTTCCCACCTAGATTTCTATACCTAACCAAACTATCAATAAAGGCAGGTAGGGCTTCCCTGGTGGCGCAGTGCTTGAGAGTCCGCCTGCCGATGCAGGAGACGCGGGTTCGTGCCCCGTTTCGGGAAGATCCCACATGCCGCGGAGCGGCTGGGCCCGTGAGCCATGGCCGCTGAGCCTGCGCGTCCGGAGCCTGTGCTCCGCAAATGGGAGAGGCCACAACAGTGAGAGGCCCGCATAACGCAAGAAAAAAAAAAAATAAATAAATAAAGGCAGGTAAACCCAGGACATTTTCAGACCTTCAGGGGCTCAGAAAAATCATGTCCCATGCATCCTTTCCCAGGAGGCCATTGGATAATGTGTTCCACAAAAATAAGGGCATAAAGACACAGGATCCAGGAAGAGAGAGGTGAAAGGCATTTTCAATAGTTTGATGAAATGAGACCCTAGGAAGAAAGTGTGGAGCAGGTCTAGTGTAGCAGGTGAGAAAATGCCAGGAGAGAACAATTCAATTTTCCAGTAACTGAAGTGAGTACCAAAAAATTATTTCCCTTTAATGTTGACATTTGTATTTATAAAACTGGTTCATCTTTTTGCTGCAAAGAATTGATTCAACTTTGAAGCAAAACCTTATCAATTTTAAAACTACATCTGTTCAGGGCTTCCCTGGTGGCACAGTGGTTAAGAATCCGCCTGCCAATGCAGGGGACACGGGTTCGAGCCCTGGTCCGGGAAGATCCCACATGCCGCGGTACAACTAAACCCGTGCGCCACAACTACTGAGCCTGCGCTCTAGAGTCCGTGAGCTACAACTACCGAGCCCGCATGCCGCAACTACTGAAGCCCACACGCCTAGAGCCCGTGCTCCACAACAAGAGAAGCCAGCGCAATGAGAAGCCCGTGCACTGCAAGGAAGAGTAGCCCCCGCTCGCCGCAACTAGAGAAAGCCCGTGTGCAGCAACAAAAACCCAACGCAGCCAAAAATAATAAAATAAATAAATTTATTAAAAAAAAACAAAAAAACTACATCTGTTCAAGTTATGTAAATTCACTAACTCTAATATCAACTCAGTATTATTAACATTGAATTCAAAGGAGTATTGCATAAACTGAAAAGCAATTCTAAATGTATCAATATTAACAAAGTGATGATCACGTTTTTCTTAGTTTTAGTTGAGAAAGCACTAATCACACTGCCATTTTTTTTCCTTTAATTATTGACTGTGAGAAGCATTTCTTTTATTTCAAAAGAAATACTGAACTCAAGTTACCAGTACTGTATATCTTTGTAAAATTCATCCACAACTCAAGTAATGAGTGTTGGGAAATAATATACAATTATTTAATTCATTGTCTATTTCATTGTCTTCTCATTGTAATGAAGCAAAAGGGAAGCATTATAGTCCCTTGTTTTAAAATTCTTGTAAACCCAAAATTTTGACCTCATAGCTGGGCCATCATGTGTCTTTTTTTTTTTTTTGCTTAGGTTGATTCTGGGCTCTCTGTTCTGTTCCACTGGTCTTTGTGTCTTTTTCTAATACCAGTGCAATACAGTTTTGATTACTATATGTTTGTAATATAATTTTTTAAAATTTTATTGAAGTATAGTTGATTTACAATGTTGTATTTAATTTCCACTGTATAGCAAAGTGACTCAGTTATACATATATATATTCTTTTTCATATTCTTTTCCATATGGTTTATCACAGGACATTGAATATAGTTCCCTGTGCTATACAGTAGGTCTTTATTGTTTATACATCCTATATATAATAATTTGCATCTGCTAATCCCAAACTCCCAGTCCTTCCCTCTCCCACCCCCATCTGTCTTGATAGAAACTAATTTTTTCTTATCTATCTGAAACTCTTCTTTGACATTTGTAAAACATCCAAAACTACCTTGACACTGAGTCTGATTTTTTTCAGGTCATGAATAGACAACATTTTAAGTAAATTTGAAAGTTTGTCGAGACAAAAGTATACCCAAAGTATTAACTGGGTAGTGTCTCTTACATTATATAACTTATCTAAAGCTTTAAAAAAAAGTACATGCAATTTTTCATATTTTGAATCAATTGATCTTTGACATTGTTAGAAGGTCTTAGATTCTATAGGCACTGTTCGGTGGCTTAGCTGAAATTTCTCACCTTTTGTAAAATAACTTTTGGTCTTTGCTTCACAATTTTCTAAAAACTACCATAACTGAAATAATTTCTTTTACCATTACTCTGTCTAAACACGATTTTCCTTTTCTGTAGAAGAATTCAAGCCATTTTTGAGTTGGCCAAAATTACAAGCCCAGCTCTTGTTAAAAATTATTTGAGGGACTTCCCTGGTGGTGCAGTGGTTGGGAGTCTGCCTGCCAATGCAGGGATCATGGATTCGATCCCTGGTCCGGGAAGATCCCACATGCTGCGGAGCAACTAAGCCCACATGCCACAGCTACCGAGCCTGTGCCCTAGAGCCCGCGAGCCACAACTACTAAGCCTGCATGCTTCAACTACTGAAGCCCGTGCGCCTAGAGCCCGTGCTCTGCAGCAAGAGAAGCCACCACAATGAGAGAGGCCCACACACTGCAACGAAGAGTAGTCCCTGCTCTTCATAACTAGAGAAAGCCCACGCCCAGCATCGAAGACCCAACGCAGCCAAAAATAAATAAATTAAGAAAAAATTATTTGAGAAATTTTGGTTGGACATTTAATTGATTTCATATAACTTTTTCAGTTCTTCTTTTTTTAGATGTTGAGAGGAAACACCAAATATTTCATGTGTTTGCTTTAAATGGCTCTTAGAATTGTCCACTTTATTATCTTTTTTAAATGTTTATTTAATTGGTTGCACTGGGTCTTAGCACATGGGTTCCTTAGTTGTGGCATGTGAACTCTTAGTTGCGGTGTGCATGTGGGATCTAGTTCCCTGACCAGGGATCAAACCTGGGCCCCTTGCATTGGGAGCATGGAGTCTTATCCATTGCGCCACCAGGGAAGTCTCTTAAAATCTTTTTTACAGAACAGATTTTTTTGTTTTCCCTGTAGCAGCCAGCTGCAGTTGCCACATTTGAAATTTGGAGCAGTCTCTTCTATTCTTCATGTTCTAGGCATAGTACTAACTTCTGCACCTCCACTCAATTCCATATCAGGAGTGTGCCTTCATTTTCCATTTTATTTATTTTTTTCTTCCAGTTTTATTGAGATATAGTTGATATACCACACTGTATAAGTTGAAAGGGTACAGTTAATGATTTGATTTATATATGTCGCGAAGTGATTATCACAATAAGTTTAGTGAACATCCATCATCTCATATAGACACAACATTAAAGAAATGGAAAAAAATTTTTTGCTTGTGATGAGAACTCTTAGGATTTATTCTCTTAACTTTCATGTGTAACATACAGCAGTGTTAATTATGTTTGTCATGTTGTACATTACATCCCTAGTACTTATTTACCTTGTAACTGGAAGTTTGCACCTTTTGACTGCCTTCATCCACTTCTCCCTTCCCTCACTCCCTACCCCCGCCTCTGGTAACCACAAATCTGATCTCTCTTTCTATGAGTTTGTTTTTTTAATTTATTTATGTTATTTATTTATTTTTGGCTGCATTGGGTCCCCATTGATACGCACGGGCCTTTTCCAGTTGCCGCGAGTGGGGGCCACTCTTCGCTGCGGCGTGTGGGCCTCTCACTGGAGTGGCTTCTCCTGTTGCGGAGCACGGGCTCCGGGCGCCCCTGCGCCGGTAGTTGTGGCACACGGGCCCAGTCGCTCTGCGGCATGTGGGATCCTCCTGGACCAGGGCTCGAACCCGTGTCCCCTGCATTGGCAGGCGGACTCCCAGCCACTGCGCCACCAGGGAAGTCCCTATGAGTTTGTTTTTGAAGTATAATCGACTTACAACATTATGTTAGTTTCTGTTATACAACATAGTGATTCAATGTTTCTCTTCATTTCAAACTGATCACAGTGATGGGTCTAGTTACAGTATGTCACCACAGAGAGATATTATGTGGTTTGACTATATTCCCCACACTCTACATTTCATACCGGTGACTCATTTATTTTGCAAGGGAAGTTCCATTTTCAGTTTTAAAATTTGTCCATACTTACTTTTTTTTAAACTGTAAACAATTTAATTATATTAAAATTCCAATTTCATTACCAATTATGATTTATATAGTTGTCACTATAACTTGAGGTGTCTGCATTTTATATTTTGTATTCAAACAAACACATTATAATGTTACATTATTGCATAGACCAAAAAAATCACTTGAATCAATCAGTATGTCCACTGGCTGGATCAGTGACAGTGTTTATGTGTACCATTAGAAATGATGCTGGTGCCTGACACGCACACAACATAATAATACTGTATTGTATGTGATGCCATAATTAAAGTGTATTCCTACCATTATGCTAAAGTTGTATTTACCAGAAAACTTTTACACTGCTTCAGTTTTTACATTTAAATCTAAATTAATTAAAATTAAATTTAATTAAAACTTGATTTCATCATTGCAGTAGCTGCGTTTCAAGTGCTCAGTAGCCACAGATGTCTAAGGGCTGCCTTCTTGGACAGCACAGCCACGGACAGCAAGGGAATGAGAACCTATTATTAGGGATCCAGGCATTTTGTTAGGCACTTTCAAAGACATGATCTCAAAGCAGTCCCATGTGTTATCTACATTTTACATAAGGAGACAAGCTCACTGAGATTCAGTCATTTGTGCAAGGAGGGACAGTTAGAGAAGGAGCTGGAAGGACAGCTGCTAGTCTAAACCCAAAGCCCTTGTGTGTGCCGTGCTGATGTGGCCATGGCTGGTTGTAATGGTATATACCGCTGAGCAAGAGATCAGGATGCTTCCCTTATCTCCCCACCTCCCTGTAAAGTTTGCAGGCCTCTAATTGTTTTAGCAAGTTTGTATGAATGAATTTATTCAAGAATATTTGTCACCTATGGGCCAGGCACTATTCTAGTGAACAAAAGCCAGCGTCCCTGCATGCATGGAGTTTATGAGCTCATGCGAAAGGAACAGAAAATTACAAAACACAAACAAAAAACAGCACTTTCAGTGAGATTGTCTTCTCCAGTTTAAACTTTGTGGGCTTTTTTAACATGAAGCTCTCAAAGTGACAGTGCTTTTCGTGATTTTAGAATGGGGACAAGGTATCTTTCCCGGCAGTAATTTTGCCAAGGGCGGTCATGCAAACGATTGCTTACTTGGAGCTCTGGCTATTGGATGTGAGGTAATTACCTCCACTTCTGGGTAATTATGTTCATTCCTGTTTGTCCACTGTTATTCTTGGGGCTACTGTGGTCCAGCTTCTCAGTAAAAGTGGGCACCTGGGCAAAGGGGTCACATGGTGAAACTTGAAGGGCAGCCTCCTCCTAGATGAAGAACATCAGACTGAAAAAGGAAAGTTTTCTGTTCCTTCCAGGGAAGCCCAGTTGGTGATCCCTGTACTAAGGTACTGATCTGATGAGCAAACCATGATCTTACAATGTATTGTACTTACGGCTTATTTTCAGACTATTGCAAAAGCTACAAGAAATGAAGTTTCCTGTGTCTGAGTGGTTCAGCCAGCCCCGCAGAACTCTACTCCTGAAACTCTTGTTTCAGGAGGCGGGTGGGGGGCATGGGCGAGGGGGCGGGGGCTGGGTCTTCAAGGGTAGAGATTTATGCAAACGAAAGGGTTGTCTTCAACACAGCCTCAGGGAAGATAATGCTTACAGAGTATTTTATTTTTAACATCTTTATTGGAGTATAATTGCTTTACAATGGTGTGTTAGTTTCTGCTGTATAACAAAGTGAATCAGCTCTACGTATACATATATCCCCATATCTCCTCCCTCTTGCGTCTCCCTCCCACCCTCCCTATCCCACCCATCTAGGTGGTCACAAAGCACCAAGCTGATCTCCCTGTGCTATGCGGCTGCTTCCCACTAGCTATCAGTTTTATGTTTGGTAGTATTTATAAGTCCGTGCCACTCTCTCGCTTCGTCCCAGCTTACCCTTCCCCCTCCCCGTGTCCTCAAGTCCGTTCTCTACATCTGCGTCTTTATTCCTGTCCTGTCCCTAGGTTCTTCATGACCTTTTTTTTTTTTTTTTTAGATTCCATATATATGTGTTAGCATACGGTATTTGTTTTTGTCTTTTTGACTTACTTCACTCTGTATGACAGTCTCCAGGTCCATCCACCTCACTACAGATAACTCAATTTCGTTTCTTTTTATGGCTGAGTAATATTTCATTGTATATATGTGCCACATCTTCTTTATCCATTCATCTGTTGATGGACACTTAGGTTGCTTCCATGTCCTGGCTATTGTAAATAGTGCTGCAAGGAACATGGTGGTACATGACTCTTTTTGAATTATGGTTTTCTCAGGGTATATGCCCAGTAGTGGGATTGCTGGGTCGTATGGTAGTTCTGTTTTTAGTTTTTTAAGGAACCTCCATACTGTTCTCCATAGTGGCTGTATCAATTTACATTCCCACCAACAGTGCAAGAGGGTTCCCTTTTCTCCACACCCTCTCCAGCATTTGTTATTTGTAGATTTTTTGATGATGGCCATTCTGACTGGTATGAGGTGATACCTCATTGTAGTTTTGATTTGCATTTCTCTAATGATTAGTGATGTTGAGCATCTTTTCATGTGTTTGTTGGCAATCTGTATATCTTCTTGGGAGAAGTGTCTGTTTAGGTCTTCTGCCCATTTTTGGATTGGGTTGTTTGTTTTTTTTTTGATATTGAGCTGCATGAGCTGCTTGTAAATTTTGGAGGTGAATCCTTTGTCAGTTGCTTCATCTGCAAGTATTTTCTCCCATTCTGAGAGTTGTCTTTTCGTCTTGTTTATGGTTTCCTTTGCTGTGCAAAAGCTTTTAAGTTTCATTAGGTCCCATTTGTTTATTTTTGTTTTTATTTCCATTTCTCTAGGAGGTGGGTCAAAAAGGATCTTGCTGTGATTGATATCATAGAGTGTTCTGCCTGGGTTTTCCTCTAAGAGTTTGATAGTGTCTGGCCTTACATTTAGGTCTTTAACCCATTTTGAGTTTATTTTTGTGCTTGGTGTTAGGGAGTGTTCTAATTTCATTCTTTTACATTGTCCAGTTTTCCCAGCACCACTTATTGAAGAGGCTGTCTTTTCTCCATTGTATATTCTTGCCTCCTTTATCAAAAATAAGGTGACCATATGTGCGTGGGTTTATCTCTGGGCTCTTACAGAGTATTTTAGAGTTCAACCAGGTCATTGTACAAATAAGGGAATCTAAAATTCAGAGAAGTTAAGCGATAATTCGAAGGTCACACATCATATTCATTCAGTGAGACTAGGACCTCTACGTTTTCTTTCCAGCTAATGAGTTGTGGGTGAGGAGAGAAAGAAGGGAGGAGGTGGGTGGGAGAATCAGAGGAAGCTAAAGGTTGTACGTAAAGCTCAGTAACGCTAGGGTTTAAAATCTGTCCTCTCTACTCTGACGTTAGGTTTCTTAACCCTGCTGAGCTTCAGAGTCGCAGCTGTGAAACAGGGATGACACAGAGCTCCTAGGGTTGCAGTGAAGATCTGATGAGCTGATGCATGTGAAAATGGCTTGACCTCTTGAAGATAAGACTTTTCCTTTACTCACTATCTCCAGGTATCGCCTCCTTTAATTGATCTTCAAACCATCCATTTCAAACTTGGAGCTCCCCAGGCCTCAGTCTTGAGAGTTCTGGATTGGCAGGTCCTACTCTGCTGCCCTGCACCTGCTGACCCCAAGCTCCCCTGGGACTCTTTGTCTCCCAGGACTTCCCCATTGTCCCCCAGAGGCCCGTTCCTGTGATCACACCCTCTCCCAGCCTCTTCCTTGTCACCTCTCAGTATCTAGCCCATCCTAGTTGGGGTTCCTCCTAACAATAGGAAGCCTTAACAAGTATTTGGTTAGTGTGACAGGCTTCAAAGTGCTTTCACAGACATTCTCCCCTTTGATCCTCACAACAGCCCTGCAAGGGACACAGGGCAGCTATTATCATCCCAGCTTTACTAAGGAACCCAGAGTACATAGAGGCTAAAGTGATTTGCCCAAGGCCACAAACTGGGGAACTGCTTGGTGTGCAAGAAGGAACAGTCTTTGGGGTCGGGAAGTCCTAGGCTCGAGTCTCAGCTTAGCCACTTGCTAGCAGTGTGGCTTTGCGTAAGTTATAGAACCTTCCTGAGCCTCAGTTTCCCTATCTATTAAATGGGGATATTTGTCGTGTATCCTGCAGGATTGCATATATTGTATATGCAGTTCTTAGTTTGGCAAGCCAGACCAGAATCCCATGCATTACACTGTCTCTCTGTAGTATTCCTCAATACCTCTCCAACTAGAAATAAGCTCTTCTGTCTCTGAACTTCAGGAATGTTCTTTGTCTTTGCTTTCATGCCTCAGAAACTATCTCTGGCTGACAGAGAGCAAGTAGGATTTTGCCATGAACCTGGTAAGGTCACAAAATGGAAGCAATGATAAATCACTTTCTGGGAAGGAACCATGGCAGCCCCTGGGCAGCGTCGTCGGATGACTCAGTGCCACCTCTCTTTCTTCCTCGTGTTTTTCTCTCCATTCAGAATCCGAATTTACAGAAGAGAAAATCTGATTGACCTAGTATGGGCCATGTGCCCCTTATGTGAGCAGGTGGGCAGACGTGGTTGGCAGCCCCCTGGAACAATATGGAATGGAGGAAAGGCAGTTCTGCAAAGGGAGAAATGCTCTTAAATAAAGGAAGTCTGCTACTTGGTCCTCATGTAATTCTAAAACCAACTGTTGTGTGTGACTTGTTGTGGGCGCTCATATTCACTTATGCTTCTGTCTTAACATCCATCTAGACCATTAGTCCTGGGGGGTCAGGGCTGGGAGTTGGGGGGAGGACACCTCTGTCTTATGCTCAGATTCAGTATGGAAGCCCAGAGACTGGCCCAGTGCCTTACACATAATTGGTGCTCAGTAAATATCAGATGATTGATACATTTTGTTGATTTTATTACAGTCCTTGGTCTTTCCAGTCCAAAAATCAAATTAACTTAGATCTTTCCTCACTTATCCTGGCTCCTAAACCTCAGAACTCCTACCTACCTGCAGCCACCAATAAAGCAATCAATCAATAACAATTCACGTAATTAGCTTGCTCACATGAACCAATAGATTCCGCAGGCCTGGTCACTTCCCATCACGATCGCTGGTGGGGTGCCAGGTGTCTTGCCAAAGGACTTGATTGATAAGTCGTTGTAATTGAAGCTGAATACAATTAATTGCATAATTTTGAACTGTTCAAGTTTAATTCCACAAAAATTACATCACAGAATTGGGACATGATGAAGTATTTCTAGTGAAAGCAATAAACAGAACTTGCCTAAGCACTGGTTCATATTTGTGACCTGTTATGTACACACCAGGCCTGGAATCTTACCACTCCTGTCAGTAGAAATCCACAAAGCTCAAATACATATATGATTTCCTAAACACATGGCCCATTATTAGAAAAAACTGGACCCTCTTGTCTTAATCAGGCCCATCATTTTGATAATATTAGTGACACCCTCTTTAAATGTGACCTGGTTTTATCTTTTATAGGGACAGACCCCAGATTAGCTCACACTTTTTTTTTTTTTTTTTGGTCTTTTTTCTCTTTTAGCAGTTGCCTTAAATTTGTTCTCTCATATGGTTAACTTCCTAGAGGACATGTCAGAAAATAGCTGATGAATAAAAGTGCTATCTGCCTTTGACAAAACTTTTACCCAGTTGAGTAGGCAGGATTTTCATGAAGAAAATCTGAGAAATTAATTAATTAACTGTAACTGAATTTCACCTCTTTAACCTTAACTCGTGAGCAAACCTGAGCTAAACAAACATCTGACCGTTCAATCTCTTCCACTTAAGGTTAACTTGAGTTTATTATTCAGGCTACTGCCCTTGTGTATTAGGCAACGCATAAATTACGCATACTAATTACTCTGGATGGGGCACCACTTTAATGAATTCTTTTAATTAAACTGCAACACAGTGGTTTTGTGCAAGATGGTCTATATTTCATCTTTAAACTGCGTTAACCTTCATCTTTGTCTGGGCAGCTCACACATCCAACCGGAGGTCTGAGTTTAATTCATCTAAGTACATCCATTCAAGAACCCACACCCACCCCTGGAGGAAGATTTGAAAAATGTTTCTCTTTTGCTTTGAGGTTAAGAAATTAGATGCCTCTGTGAAAAGTTATGATTCTGCTGGGGATACTAAAGTGGAAAAAAAAAGGCAAAACAAAGCAAAAAATTGAAATAACAGAATCAGTCAGCATAGCACTACAGCCCTTAAAGTATAAATAATAGAAGTCATATTAAGAATGTCCTAGGGCTTCCCTGGTGGCGCAGTGGTTAAGAATCCACCTGCCAATGAAGGGGACATGGGTTTGAGCCCTGGTTCAGGAAGATCCCATGTGCCGCAGAGCAACTAAACCCGTGTGCCACAACTACTGAGCCTGCGCTCTAGAGCCCGCGAGCCACAACTACTGAGCCCGTGTGCCACAACTACTGAAGCCTGTGTGCCTAGAGCCTGTGCTCCACAGCAAGAGAAGCCACCACAATGAGCAGCCCACACACCACAACTGGAGAAAGCCCGTGCGCAGCAACAAAGACCCAACGCAGCCAACAATAAATAAAATAAACAAACAAATAAATAAATAAATAAAAAGAATGTCCTTACTATTATGTGCTGTTAAAGCCAGGGGCACTCTTTACCTTGTGATCTTTATATTACAGATTGTACAGTAAATGATCTATATTATGAGTCTAGTTTTCGAAGATGCAATTCGTTCTCTATTATCTGCAAGCATTAGTGGGTGAAGCAGTAGAGGAAATTGAAACCCATGTACGTTTTAGCTGTGAATATTAATCTTCTCTTGTCTTTTTACTGAGCTCCTGCTTCTAGGTAGTAAAATTGACTGTTTTGAGTTTTACTTCCCTAATATCTGAGAGGGGGGAGTGACAGAGGGAAGAAGGGAGAGACTCAAACAGCTGAAGAACTCTCTAAATACCAGGAACCAAGCAGCCGCATAGCACAGGGAGATCAGCTCGGTGCCTTGTGTCCACCTATAGGGATGGGATAGGGAGGGTGGGAGGGAGACGCAAGAGGGAGGAGATATGGGGATATATGTATACGTATAGCTGATTCACTTTGTTATACAGCAGAAACTAACACAGCATTGTAAAGCAATTATACTCCAATAAAGATGTTAAAAAATAAATAAAAATAAATAAAATAAATAAATAAATAAATACCAGGAACCTTGATAATCCCCAATCAGTCAATGCATATTGAGCATCTGCTGTATTCCTAGCAGTCTGCCTGGTGCCAGAATATCATGGAGGTTGAGAAATGCTTTATAAAAAAGAAAAGGAACATTTGCATATATATGTTTGTACTTACATAGATAAAATTGGGAAGATACATAAAAAACTGTTGTGAGAGTTTGCTTCTGGGATGTACTGGGGATCTAAGTTGGAAGGGAAACCACTTTTTTTTTTTTTTTTACATCTTTATTGGAGTATAATTGCTTTACAATGGTGTGTTAGTTTCTGCTTTATAACAAAGTGAGTCAGTTATACATATAAATATGTTCCCATATCTCTTCCCTCTTGCGTCTCCCTCCCTCACACCCTCCCTATCCCACCCCTCTAGGTGGTCACAAACCACCGAGCTGATCTCCCTGTGCTATGCGGCTGCTTCCCACTAGCTATCTACCTTACGTTTGGTAGTGTATATATGTCCATGCCACTCTCTCACTTCGTCCCGGCTTACCCTTCCCCCTCCCCTTATCCTCAACTCCATTCTCTAGTAGGTCTGTGTCTTTATTCCCATCTTGCCCCTAGGTTCTGCGTGACCATTTTTTTTCCCTTAGGTTCCATATGTATGTGTTAGCATATGGTATTTGTTTTTGTCTTTCTGACTTACTTTACTCTGTATGACAGTCTCTAGGTCCATCCACCTCACTACAAATAACTCAATTTCATTTCTTTTTATGGCTGAGTAATATTCCATTGTATATATGTGCCACATCTTCTTTATCCATTCATCTGTGGATGGACACTTAGGTTGCTTCCGTGTCCTGGCTATTGTAAATAGAGCTGCAGTGAACATTGTGGTACATGACTCCTTTTGAATTATGGTTTTCTCAGGGTGTATGCCCGGTAGTGGGATTGCTGGGTTGTATGGTAGTTCTACTTATTATTATTCTATATTTTTCACTCCTGTTCCTCCTGCTGCTGCTGTTGCTTCTTTTTCTTTTTCTTCTTCTTCTGTCATGAGCATGTGGTACCTTTTAACTCAAAAAATGAAAAACGATAAAAATATCTAGAGAGTTCATAGTCTACTTGGAGAGACAAACATATCACAATGCAATGTGGTAAGTGTTGTCATAGGTGAACATGCAGACTATTCTGGAAACACAAAGGAGAGATCATCCAAATCAGTCTGATGGAGTCAGGGAAGGCTCCTCAAGGAAGGTGGCATTTCAGTTGGGTCTTGAAGCATGAGTGTGAGAGGTTTTCAGGCTGAGTATATCAGCTGTTCAGTAATGGGAAGGGGATGATAGCTTAAGATGATTCTGTCCACCCTAAGATTCTTCTCTCTTAGAAATTCTTTGAATTAGATAAGCTCCTGCAAGTCTTCCCTTGTGACATGACATATGTAAGCAGTGTTTAAATCATTCTCATTTCTGACAACAAGATGACTGAGAGTGATACTTTGGAAATGATCCCAAAGAAGAGTTACTCACTCTGGAAAACAATTGGGTATTCCTGAAATTCTGACTGCAGAATTTCTCCAAAGGTCTCTCTAAATTTTTCACCAGGCCCTAATTTAAACCTAAAGTTTGTACAAAAGCAACCGACCTGTGGGATACAACCAATCTTTATTTTGATGAAAAAAATCAGGATTATAGGGTATTTTTATCAGCAAAGCCTAGCTCTTACTATCATATCATTGCATTTAGAAATGGAATTCCCACTCTTTCTTTTTTTTTTTTGCGGTACGCGAGACTCTCACTGTTGTGGCCTCTCCCGTTGTGGAGCACAGGCTCCGGACACACAGGCTCAGCGGCCATGGCTCAGGTAGTGTATATATGTCCATGCCACTCTCTCACTTCGTCCCGGCTTACCCTTCCCCCTCCCCTTATCCTCAACTCCATTCTCTAGTAGGTCTGTGTCTTTATTCCCATCTTGCCCCTAGGTTCTGCGTGACCATTTTTTTTCCCTTAGGTTCCATATGTATGTGTTAGCATATGGTATTTGTTTTTGTCTTTCTGACTTACTTTACTCTGTATGACAGTCTCTAGGTCCATCCACCTCACTACAAATAACTCAATTTCATTTCTTTTTATGGCTGAGTAATATTCCATTGTATATATGTGCCACATCTTCTTTATCCATTCATCTGTGGATGGACACTTAGGTTGCTTCCGTGTCCTGGCTATTGTAAATAGAGCTGCAGTGAACATTGTGGTACATGACTCCTTTTGAATTATGGTTTTCTCAGGGTGTATGCCCGGTAGTGGGATTGCTGGGTTGTATGGTAGTTCTACTTATTATTATTCTATATTTTTCACTCCTGTTCCTCCTGCTGCTGCTGTTGCTTCTTTTTCTTTTTCTTCTTCTTCTGTCATGAGCATGTGGTACCTTTTAACTCAAAAAATGAAAAACGATAAAAATATCTAGAGAGTTCATAGTCTACTTGGAGAGACAAACATATCACAATGCAATGTGGTAAGTGTTGTCATAGGTGAACATGCAGACTATTCTGGAAACACAAAGGAGAGATCATCCAAATCAGTCTGATGGAGTCAGGGAAGGCTCCTCAAGGAAGGTGGCATTTCAGTTGGGTCTTGAAGCATGAGTGTGAGAGGTTTTCAGGCTGAGTATATCAGCTGTTCAGTAATGGGAAGGGGATGATAGCTTAAGATGATTCTGTCCACCCTAAGATTCTTCTCTCTTAGAAATTCTTTGAATTAGATAAGCTCCTGCAAGTCTTCCCTTGTGACATGACATATGTAAGCAGTGTTTAAATCATTCTCATTTCTGACAACAAGATGACTGAGAGTGATACTTTGGAAATGATCCCAAAGAAGAGTTACTCACTCTGGAAAACAATTGGGTATTCCTGAAATTCTGACTGCAGAATTTCTCCAAAGGTCTCTCTAAATTTTTCACCAGGCCCTAATTTAAACCTAAAGTTTGTACAAAAGCAACCGACCTGTGGGATACAACCAATCTTTATTTTGATGAAAAAAATCAGGATTATAGGGTATTTTTATCAGCAAAGCCTAGCTCTTACTATCATATCATTGCATTTAGAAATGGAATTCCCCCTCTTTCTTTTTTTTTTTTGCGGTACGCGAGACTCTCACTGTTGTGGCCTCTCCCGTTGTGGAGCACAGGCTCCGGACACACAGGCTCAGCGGCCATGGCTCACGGGCCCAGCCGCTCCGCGGCATGTGGGATCTTCCCGGACCGGGGCACGAACCCGTGTCCCCTGCATCTGCAGGCGGACTCTCGACCACTGCGCTACCAAGGAAGCCCTCCCACTCTTTCTTGACCCACTTTATACTGATGATAGAGGAAAGG
>NW_006786541.1:2947750-2953569 GCF_000442215.2 Lipotes vexillifer
GGAAAGTGAAGACCATAATTGTCTCAAATTTTATATTCTACCATTGGAGTTATTTGGGGCACCAAATTCCCTAGAGCCCATTAAGGAGCACTGGTATGGACCCAGCTGTCCTAAGCCCCACGAAGGAATCCTGCATTCCAACCAGAACAAACAAACCCTAAGAAGAGGGATTTAGTAGAATTTGGCGGGGGCTCTCTTGCCCTCTTAGGGAGCTTCATTTGCATGTGCAGTGGCAGGGGGAGAGGCTAGCAGATTTATCTCATCACTACCCTGAGGCTGGTAGGATCAATACCTTTCAGTTTTTTACTGAGCCACAGCTATGTGCCAGATGTCAGGGATACAAGGATGACTGTTAACAGAGTTCCTGCTCTCCAGTAGCTCACAGGGAAACGAGAGTTGCAGACACACCACTGTAATGCAGTGGAATGTGCTTGTCTAGGTAGATAGCCAAATTCAGAGCAAGAAACCAGGACTTTCCCCAGTGGAGCTGGGAGAGCTTCATAGAGAGCCTGAAGACCCCTAACTATGTACAAATATACTTTTGAAAGGGGAGTTATTCTGAAACGCTTAACTCCTGTTTTCCGTTTTAGTCCAAAAAGGTAGAAGAAAGAGAGGATGGCTGATATGAATGGGTAGAATGTAATTTAAAGGCATAGAGTTCTATAATTCTCGATAGCTAAACCCAAAGGGAGATTTTTCTCCCCCTGACCCTCCCAGCAAATTTAGGAAGCTCCACAACTGGGTAAACAGTCTATGACAGAAACAAGGCTCCAGAGTGATTTTTTGTGATGACCATGGTGGCCCTGGAATCAGGCAACCCAGTTCTCCTTTGGGTGTGCTGTGTGACCTTGGACAAGTCACTTAGTTTATCTAACTCTCAGTTTCCTCATCTGTAAAACTTGGATAATAATAGGACCTACATCACAGGGTTGTTGATGGTGATTAAATGAGATGATACGTGGAAAGTACTCAGCAAAGTAATCAATAAGTGTTAGCTATTATTATAATTAGTATGAGTAAGGTAAGTGCATCTCGGACCTCCAAGCAAGAGGATTTTATTGCCAAGTTTGCAAAATGAATGTAAGAGTCTTCCAAAGCTGGTAGAATATAAAAAAGAAAGTTACCATAACAGTATAATCACATGGGCGTATGAAGCTGCAAAATACATACACACATGTATTCATTTCAGTTTAGAAACCAAATTACTGTCTAGATGACCCATTCAAAAGCCCTGAGATGAATTCTTTTTTTTTTTTTTTTAAAGAGGGGCCTCGGTATCTTCTTTTTTATTAAAGTAAAAAGATTTTTGTTTTAAATTTATTTATTTTTGGCTGCACTGGGTCTTCATTGCTGCGAGAGGGCTTTTCTCTAGTTGCGGCGAGCGGGGGCTACTCTTTGTTGCAGTGCATGGGCTTCTCATTGCGGTGGCTTCTCTTGTTGCAGAGCACAGGCCCTAAGCGCATGGGCTTCAGTAGTTGTGGCACACGGGCTCAGTAGTTGTGGCTCACGGGCTCTAGAGCACAGGCTCAGTAGTTGTGGTGCATGGGCTTAGTTGCTCCGCAGCATGTGGGATCCTCCCGGAGCAGGGCTCGAACCCATGTCCCCTGCATTGGAAGGCAGATTCTTAACCACTCCGCCACCAGGGAAGCCCCTGAGATGAATTCTTAATCACCCAAATGCTACTTTTGTTGACTTATGTAAAAGCTGAAAGGAAAGTGTCAATCTTTTTTGACCCAGATTCCTTAGAAACAATTTGTCCACTGCAGAGGGTAAGTGCGTGCTTGCTTTCCCGAAGAGGGTGTATCCAGACAGCAAGAGTATTGGCTCTAGAGGAAAGGCCATTGCCCCCAGGAAGGCTGTAGAGGTGACCAAGAGGCAGCCACCTGGGGCCACCCACTCCCCTGGAGTAACTCCAGGACTCATGCTTTGATCCCTTTGTGTTTCTCACGGCTTCCCAGGAGGGATTTTCTGCCCCGGGCTTTCCACATGCCTCATAGGGAATATATGTTGCGACATACCATCTGGCCTTTATGCGTCTCCCCAGTGGCCAGGGTATAAAAACCTGCCTGTTTGGCAGCTACAAGTGCCCACAGTCCCTTTGGTCTCTTTCTTGGTCTCAGTGTTTTTCAACATCAATGGATGTAATTAGGAAGAACTAAACCAAGCATATGGATTCAGGACTGCATTATGACCACAGAGGGAGCTTTACCTTGGAGGAGGAGCTCCTCGGGGCGGGCCCAGCTCCAGGTGCCTGGGAAAATGGAGCGAATGTGCCAGGGGAGCTGGCTGGCCTGTTTACAGCTGGGCACCGTGTCATACAGGCTCAAAGCTCAAACTCTGTGGGTGAAGTATGGCTCGTCGGTCATGTTCCCTGACATCCAGAGCTTGGCTGAGGGGAAAGGAGGCAGCTTGCTGACGAGAGCACATGTGTCTATTGGCTCTATGCAATGGAGAAAATACCAGAACTGCACAAATCCAGAAGTTGGCATCATTTGTGTTGCTTCTCTTTGAAGAATTGCCAGTTGCTGAATGGCAGTTATTTCCAGAAGGTATGAAGGGAGAAGCCAAAATCAAGCTCCAAGAGAATGGAAAGTAGATAAAATTTGAAAGTGTAAATTACTATACGTACATACAATGGAATACTAAGCAGCTAAATGAAAGGATGGGGAAATTCTTTACGTGCTGATACGGAAAGAACTCTAAGATGTATTAAGCAAAAAAAACCCCGAACAAACAAAAAAGGAAGATGGAAAATAACAGTGTATAGATTCTTCTCCCATTCGTGTAGCAAAGGAAGTTGGGGGGTGAGGCGAGTGTGTTTGTATTTACTTGTATATGCGTAAGAGTGTCTGGAGGGATATGCAGAAAACTGATGACGATGGTTATATATTTGGGGGCAGCAGGGAGAACCTAAGCTGCTAGGGGATGGCATGGCATTTCTTCATATTTTTATTTTAACCAATTTTTGAATGCATTACTCCTTCAAAAAATTAAATAAGTATAAATGTGTTTATAAGTTTTGAAAGTGACATTATAAAGCATATTGAGAGGCCAGTGGAGATTGCATACTAGTAGATTTATAAATACATTTAAATTATCTTGTCTTTGTGCCCATCTTGCTACATGAGTAAGGCTGTGCGGTTTCCAACAATATCTTCTATAACTGATTATCACGTGATGGAACAACTGAGCATTGCATATTTTACACTGAGTATTTTTCCATGAGAAAAACCCCCATAAGTATGATTTGTATTCATTAACAAATTCAGAGTTTGAAAATGGTTATGTGTTCATCACTAGAAGGAAGGATTAATCCTTTGTCCTTATTCCATTCATTCAGCTAACATTTATTGAATAAGTGTAATGCACTGTTGACAATTTGCTATACAGTCCACAGTTTTCGTCACATGAAACTGAGTTTGTATAGCATAATTCATGCTATATCCACATAGGAGTAGGTTTGGTTTAGGAACTTTCCTGAAAGTTTCTTTCCTTAGCTCGTTTGTCCAGAAGGAGTATCCATTGGTTCCTGCAAGGTCAAGTTTTTTTTTTGTTTAATCTTCTAGCAATATCTCGGGAGCATGAGAAAGGTGACCAAGACCCTGCTTGGAATAAGGGATATACTATTTACAAACTTGCAGAGCCAAGGATATTTATGTTCCTTATTGTCTCTTTCTCTCCTCCCAAAGTGCACAGATCTAACCATAGTGCTTTATGTAATAAATCCATTTCCACTTCTTTAAAAAATTGTGGAAATCCTTACTGTAGTGGCTTTATACTGTATAAACTTAGCTAAACCTGAACTAATTTTCCCAGGATTACTTTCCCTAGAGGGTTCCAGGTTAGGGTTAGCCACAGAAGAAGTCTGCATGCGATTTGAAAGACACAAGTGAAGGAGTATCAACTTTTAGCCTTTGAAGGTTGGTTTGGGGTGTCAGGCACGCCAGTAACTTGATGGGTTGGCACCGATCTGTCAGCTCACAGTGAGGATGTGGGTTGTACCTGGGCCCACAGTTCCTATAGTTCCCATTAGATTTCCTGTCAAGTCTTGGACCAGGTCTGTGTACAGCTCTGTGGCAAAACCTAATAGGTTTTTCCTGCAAGTCACCCACGTCATTGAGGATGGAGGCCTAGAGAGATAGATGCAGGTTGCAGTGCGTCTTCCTGGTTCTTGTTTGTCCTTTTCTCCTCCACTCCACTGTCAAGTCTGTTTCCTCAGTTGCCAACCCAGTTCATACCCTCCCCCAGACACAGCAGCCACATCTTGCATTGACTTTTCCACTTGCTCCTGCAGTTGTGTTATTAATGCTTTATTCTCTATCTCTTATAGTGCTTCTGCCTTTCTGACAAACTCTGACTGATGCAGTACCCCACAGTGTTCAGAGGCACGTCTTAGTGTTGCCGTTGCCAACAGCACAGCAAACCTAGGCATCAGTACCTCCATTTTGCAAGAAAGCTGACCCTAGAAAGACAGGTGAGCCAAAAAGTTGAAAATCCAACTCTAGCTAGCTCTAAAACTCCTATCTTTCCACCATGCTATATTGCTTTGGCTTTCAAAGTAAAAGAGGAACACAGTGCAAAAGCACATTGTCACAATAACTGAAAAAACAGCCTTCATGATAGACTAAAGAGAGCATTCACAGCTCCTAACTCAGGGCAATGGCGTTCAGAATGGAACTTGTATTGTGATACATGGCCAACATCTAGAACAAAAATGCCTTGGGCATCCTAGGGTTGAGGAGACGAGTGACATTAGCCTCATAACTTTCTGAGCTATTTTGAATGAGGTGCAGAGATGAGAGTTAGTCATGTGATGCTCAGTACAGTGAACTGAGGAATTTGGATTCATTCTATACAATGCCAAAAAGCCCTCTATAAAAATACCCGTAAATATCTCCAAAGACTGAGGGTATTAGGTAATGTTTGGAAATGTAGATTTTTGAATGCTTTTTGCTGGATCCAGCTCTCCTTAGAAACACATGTACAAAGGTAATGCCTACACTCTTCACTAGGTTATTTGAAAATTTTCCATCATACAAAACTTACTAGAAAATGTAATTTTCAAATCTAAATTAATGTTGGCTATGGAAGATGAAAGTCACTGACCACTGGATAATACAGAGCAAAAAGAAGTTCTCAGTTTCACGTGTTAGTTGAAATGTAGCAGGGGAAATGTTAGGAGAGAGCAGGTCAGTTCGGAACTGAGAGATTTCCGGAAAACCTTGGGTCAGAGGAGTTCTAAATCCATAGAGCAGAGAGTGTAGGATTAGGCTTATTTGTAACCAGGTGCACTATAGCGCTGAGAGAACTGCCTGAGGCTGCTTGTGCTGCTATGAGAGATGCCACAGGCGCGGTAGCTTAAACGACAGCCATTTAATTTTTCACGGTTCTGGACACTAGAAGTCCACGATCACGGTGCCAGCCAATTCAGTTTCTGGTGAGACCTCTCTTCCTGGCCTGTAGATGGCCGTCTTCTCACCGTGTGCTCACTTGGCCTTTCTTCAGGGCATGTGCATGGGGAAAGAGAGCAGGCTCTCTGGTGTCTCTTCTTATAAGGCCACAAATCCTATCAGATCAGGTCCCCACTCTTATGGCCTCATTTAACCTTAAACACTGGCTCCATCTCCAAATTCAGATACATTGGAGGTTAGGGCTTCAACATAGGAATGTGTGTGTGTGTGTGTGTGTGTGTGTGTGTGTGTGTGTGTGTGTGACACATTCAGTCCATAACAAGAGGAAAAGTCTGTTTAGAAAGAGAGCAGTCCAAACCACAGCCTAACATTCTGTCTCTGTGTATATGTTACTCCCAATCTCTCTTT
>NW_006786541.1:2953579-2954526 GCF_000442215.2 Lipotes vexillifer
TCTTTCCCTTGTGAAGATTGTCTAGGTAAAAATCCCACCTTGATTAAAGACCATGGGTAAACAAGAATAAATGAGAAGACCTCGAGATTTCGGCTTTGTGTTTGAACTTCATCCATTTTGTCTTTCGCATCAGCATCTCAGATTTTCCCAACATGTTCAGGTTGTAACCCCTCTGATTAAGGAAATAAGGCCAGCCTTACCTTAACAGGCAATTAGTTTTTACAGTTAAATAGGAAGAGTCATGATTAATGACCTTGCTAATTGTTCTTCCCTGGTGTGCACATTAATACCAGCAGAATGCTCAGAATTCTGAGGAACATGCATTCTTTGAGCCTACCATGCTCCATCCTGGTGGATCCAGTGCTGAGGGAGACTCACACCCTGCCCTCTAGGAGATCAGAGTATCGTACAAAAGATATGTCAACAGACATATTACAACAACAAGTGAAAGACCTTGTCAATTTTCCTGATGTCTGGCATGGCATTGATGGAATGTGTACCTTAGCCAATTAATTGCCAATAACCGCAGGAGGCTTGCGAGGAAGAAAGTGTACCATGGGTATGCAGGAGAAATTCTGAATCATTGGTGGTATGGCAGTTTTCTAGAATGTCCTCAAAGGAGGGGAGTATGTTCAAATTGTACAAACTAAGTAGAACCCAGAATTTTACTTTAAAGAGAAGCTAGAACAGTATTTCCAATTGTCCAGGTAATTGCTGTCAGGTAAAGAAATCCTACCCAGTCTTTAGGGGTCACTTCCTGTATTGAACCTCTCAATTCTGACAGCTGGACGTGACCTCTTCCCCTCAGAACACTCCAGAACTCTGTTCCACTTAGCTGCCATTTAATGCCTTCTTATGTAGCTGTTATTTTTTATTTTATTTTATTTTTTAATTAATTAATTAATTAATTTTTTTTTTTTTGTGGTACGTGGGCCTCTCACTGTTGT
>NW_006786541.1:2954779-2955694 GCF_000442215.2 Lipotes vexillifer
ATATATATATATATATATATATATCAGCTACACATATATTTATCCATTCTTTTTTAGATTCTTTTTCCATATAGGTCATTACAGAATACTGAATAGAGTTCCCTGTGCTATAGTGTAGATCCTTATTAGTTATCTATTTGATGCATAGTAGTGTGTATATGTTACTCCCAATCTCCTAATTTATCACTTCCCCCCACGTTTCCCCTTTGGTAACCATAAGTTTGATTTTGAGATCTGTGAGTCTGTTTCTGTTTTGTAAATAAGTTCATTTATATTATTTTTAATTAGATTCCACATATAAGTGATATCATATGATAGTTGTCTTTCTCCACGTAGTATGATAATCTCTAGGTCCATCCATGTTGCTGCAAATGGCATTATTTTGTTCTTTCTTATGGCTGAGTAATATTCCATCGTATATTATTTAACTCTGTTATCATCCCTGGGGAGTTTTGCATCCTAAAAGCTGAATGTCAGAACTGTATAATGTTAGGCCAGAAGGCTCTCAGATTTTTTGATTCAGCTTCACCCATTTACATATGAGAAAACTGAGGCCCATTCAGATAACATTCATCGAGAGATTAAGTCTCTCTGAGATAGTTACACTTAACCACAGACTTAAAGGAGGTGGAAGGAATTAGTGCAGTACCTTAGAGAGGGCATGTGCCTGGCATGTTCATAGAAGGCTCGTGGCCAGGAGGCTGTTCTAGCTGGAGCCGAGGAGCAAGAGGGAGAGTGGAAGGGGATGAGGTCCAAAGGGGAGGGGAGGATCAGAGCATGGAGGGGCTATTGGCTTACAGTCATTTACTCTGAGGAAAATGGAAGCCATTGGAAGGACTTTTGGGGAGGGGGGTCAGTTAAGTGTAACTTACATAGAGTAAAATTCCCCAATTTTTTTTTTTTTTTTTTTTTTTG
>NW_006786541.1:2957009-2967908 GCF_000442215.2 Lipotes vexillifer
GATTCAGTTCATATGGGAGATTTTTTTGATTCCTTTTTTTTTTTTTTAAGTTTTTTCCATTGCTTATATTTTTATCTTAGTTTTTTTTTTTTTAACATATTTGTTGGGGTATAATTGCTTTACAATGGTGTGTTAGTTTCTGCTTTATAACAGAGTGAATCAGTTATACATATACATATGTTGCCATATCTCTTCCCTCTTTGTCTCCCTCCCTCCCACCCTCCCTATCCCACCCCTCCAGACAGCCACAAAGAACCGAGCCGGTTTCCCTGTGCCATGCGGCTGCTTCCCACTGGCTATCTACCTTACGTTTGTTAGTATATATATGTCCATGTCTCTCTCTCGCCCTAACACACCTCACCCTTCCCCCTCCCCATATCCTCAAGTCTGTTCTCCAGTAGGTCTCTGTCTTTATTCCTGTTTTACCCCTAGGTTCTTCATAACATTTTTTTTTCTTAAATTCCATATATATGTGTTAGCATACGGTATTTGTCTTTCTCTTTCTGACTTACTTCACTCTGTATGACAGACTCTAGATCTATCCACCTCATTACAAATAGCTCAATTTCGTTTCTTTTTATGGCTGAGTAATATTCCACTGTATATATGTGCCACATCTTCTTTATCCATTCATCCGACGACGGGCACTTAGGTTGTTTCCATCTCTGGGCTATTGTAAATAGAGCTGCAATGAACATTTTGGTACATGACTCTTTTTGAATTCTGGTTTCCTCAGGGTATGTGAATGTCCTTTATGTATTTCCGTACACAATGTATGAGAGTTCCAGTAATCCTGCATCCTCATCAACACCTGGCATTGTTGGGTTTTAAATTTTAGTCATTCTCACAGGTGTTTTTTAATTTGCATTTTCCCAATGAGTAATATTTTTTGAGCACATAGCTTTTCAAGTGCTTATTTACCATTCATATTTCTTATTTGGTGAAGTGTCTCTTCAAATCTTTGCTTATTATTTTTAGTCTTCTGATTATCGAGTTGTAAAAGTTCTTTACATATGTTGGATACGAGTCCTTTACCAGATATATGTCTTGTATCTTTTCATTTTTCCTCGATTCCTGTGTATCATTTTTTTCTTTGGTGATGTCCCCTTTAAGAAATCTGGCTAACCCAAGGTCACAAAGATTTTTTTCCTATTTTTTTATTCTAAAAGTTTTATACTTTTAGGCTTTATATTTAGGTCTATGATCCAGCCTGAGTCAAATTTTGTGAATGGTGTAAGATAAAGGTTGAGATTTTTTTCCATTTAAATGTTCATTTGTTCAAGCTTCATTTATGGAAAAGATTATTCTTTACCCATTGAATTACCTGGACACCTGTTTTGAAAATCAATGGACCAGATATATGTGGGTCTATTTCTGGTCTCTATCTTTATGCCAATACCACAAAGTCTTAATTAATGTTGCTTAATGGTAGGTCTAGAAAATTTAAGAGTATTAGAATGTGAAATGCATTTGGGCCAGTCCAGCAGATGAAACTTATTCATAATTGCCTTTGGAAAACTATTTGTTGGTGAACAGAGTCTAACTGAGCCTAAAAAGAAGGCCTTTCAAAAGTGGAAGATGTTGAAACCAGGAGATGGTCCCATGTCCTCTTTCCTAGCCTGGCAACCGTGTGACTGCAAAAGTAACAGTATTTTTTGAAAATAGACTGCTTGGGTTCTTTTTGTAAAATCTTGTTCTTTCCAGAATTGTACTGGTTCTTTAAACGGGAGGAGAAATGGATGCTGTTCTATTCTTCATAAGTCAGCAAGGGAAGTATTTCATAGCTTCTCAGATAAGCTCCCTGCCTTTTGTGCCTCGTTCCTGCCAAGTGGGCAAAGTTTTCTACCTGTTGGAAATCAGGCTGTTCCTTATGCAAATAAAACATCTTCTCTTACCACCAACATTTTTCCTCCTCATAATATTCCTCATGGGTAATGGCTCTCCCTTTTCTAAAATTTGGCACCTTCCATCTATGTTGGTAGAGCTGTTCCAATGACAGGTCCTTTGAATGTGTTGTGTGGTGTCTCAGGAAACCCTGGAAGTTGTCATTTGGTTACTTACTAACTGGGTGACCTTGGGCAGATTATTTAACCTGAGCTTCATCCTTTCCAGTACAATGCAGCTGTGACCATTAACTTCCCTCTTTCCCACAAGACTTCTGAAAATCAAACATGATAATGTACATAACGATATCCTAAGGAGTCTGGGGGCACAGTGTATAAATGATGGTCACTAGAATTTCAAATAGTAGATAGTGTTGATTCTGTACTCTTGCTTACATGTTTTTTAAAATATACTGAACTAAGCCAGGGTTTTTTGGGTGGCTGCAACATGCTTGGCATAGGACAAGCTACTATGGGGTAGAACAGAAGTATAGGTATACAGTACCTATCACCTCAGAGAACCAATAATTTTAGGTAGGAGAAAAATCTTGCACACATGAAGTAATAAGAGACCCATAATAATAGTTCATATCTGGAAATCTTTTCAAGTTGCTGATTTCTTTCACGTGCTTTATCTCATCTCATTCTTCCAAACAGCTTTGCGCAGTATGTAGGGCAGATATATTTTGTCCTCATTTTACAGATGAGGAAACCTGGGCCAAAAAAGCTCAGATGATTTCTCCAAAGTTATAAAGCTTATCAGCAGTGGAATTGGGACCCAAATCCAGATTATTTTCTGACTCCTAGCCCAGAAAATCTATTCTGGTGGTTCTCAAACTTTGATGTGATTAAGAACTATTTAGGGAACTTGTTAAAAAATGAGAGTTACTAAATCAGTTGTTCTGGGTCTAAGAATCTGATCTTTAAACGAATAGGTCATATAATTCTCCAGGAGGTAGGCTATGCTTTGTTCCCCACCAATTTACTCTGCTGGCACAAACTGTGACAAGCAGAAGCAGAGAGCTGCTACACTTCTGTGCCACTGACATGCAGAACAAAAATTCTGGAGACAGGCTGCCTGCATTTGCATTCTTCTTTCTTAGGAGATTGGGATTGACATAGACACACTACTATATATAAAACAGATAACTTATAAGGACCTACTGTATAGCACAGGGAATGCTACTCAGTACTCCGTAATGACCTGTATGGGAAAAGAATCTAAAAAAGAGTGGATACATTTATATGTATAACTGATGCACTTTGCTGTACAGCAGAAACTAACACAACTTCAGTAAGAATTTTTAAAACTGAAATAAAATAAATCCTGCTTTCATTGCCTTCTACCTGGGCAAATTATGTAACCACTTTTTTTTTTATTATTTTTTTTATGTAACCACTTTTTGCCTCAATTCCCCATCTATAAAACGGGGTAATGGTAATTCCCTGGAGGTCCAGTGTTTAGGACTCGGTGCTTTCACTGCCAGGGCCCTGGGTTTGATCCCTGGTTGGGGAAGTAGGAACCCGCAAGCCATGTGGCCAAAAAAAAAAAAAAAAAAAAAAGTTGGGGGGTAGTACCAGTACATACCTCACAGGCTTATGATGAACAGTAAATATGTTATTGATTGTAAAGTAATTAAAAACAGTGCTGGTATTTATGTTTGTGAGAAGAGGAATGTGGCCCATAGAAACACTGCCATGTGAGGACGATGGGAAACAGCCTTTCTGAGATGCAGTTGCCTCATCCTTCACCCTAAATACCTCCCGTTCCTTCTATGCCCACTCTTCTCATCTTGCAGACAGCTATTGGCAGCCCTAGGCACTAGTTCCCTGGGAGGCAGACTAAAGCCAGTTATCTCCGCTTGCAAAGTAACTGGAAGGTTCCAAGGGGCCCTCCAGCCTTAAGTCGACTTTGTTGCTTTATCCCATTTAAATCCACGTTCTCTGTTGAAGGAAATAAACCAACAGGGTAAAGCTTGCTGATAGCCACTCCATCTGTATTATAGCACACAATGATGGCTGGAAGTTAAAGGTTTGATATATAGGTCTATTTTTTTATTGCCAGTCCCTGCCCCTGAAGAAAGTATTAAAATTTCCAGATGAGTAATCAAACGATAAATAGATGAGACAGTTGCTGTGAATATCTGATTTTTTTGCATAATAATGAGATATGGCTGGATAATGCACTCTGCCATCCCCAGTTTGTCTAAATTATCATTTTGATTGGTCAAATGCATAAGAAAGATATACCAATAAAGTCATGTCAAGTGCTCCATTGTAAATTGATGCAGGATGGAGGTTTCTGTAGGTTTGAGGTGAGGTGGGGGCAGGGAGAACAGGTTCTTCCGTAAGTAACTTTGGGGAGATGTTTTCTTCAGCCAATTCATTGATCAAAGACATCTGAAATCCTCACTTCTCCGGGGTCACATGCATAAACATGAGGTAGTTTGTACCTTCTGAGGCCTCGTGTGTTGTTTTTGGAATTGAAAATAAGAATCACATTTGGAAGAGAAGGGTTGTTCTAGGACATCTGAGATTTGTTTTGTGCAGAGCTTTTGCATCCCTGGGATATAACATCAGAATGTTGATAGAACTTCTGAATCAGAAAGACCATTCATTAGGGAACATGATGTCAGTAAATCCAAATAGCTCTTTTTTCACCTTAAAAAAAAAAAATGGAAGAATTCTGTCAGTTCCAAATTGGGATGAAAACTAAAATTGCCTGAAGTATTTTGACTTGCCACTGCTTTTTCTTCTTGGTTATGTAACATTTGGTTTAATATGTGTGATAATTCATCCTGGATTTTATTTTTAAACTTCTCCTATTGCTGTGTTGAACTCTTGTGTTCATCCTTTGCACTGATGTAAGTGTTCCATGGCCCGGGCTGTAAGCTCCTTGAGGTGAGCGTCTATATCTTGGCAGGATATATGCCCTGGGGGGCTTGCAAATAGTAGGTGCTCAAGCAGAGCACCGGCCTAGCATTTACGAAGTCTAGGATTGCTAAACACGTATCATGCTTTCAAAATTTTCAAAACAATAACCAAAAATACTATAAGATGGTATTTATTATAAACAAATACAGCAGTCATTTATCAAGTACCAACCATGGGCCAAGCACCATACAGACGTTTGCTCATTTACTGTGTATGTCTCGGCCAAGAGGAAATTCTTACCGCTCTTTTTCAGGGAAAGAAACTGAGGCACCAGAATGCTTGGCAGTTGGGCCACGGTGACACAGTGAGTAAGTACATTTGCATCCATCTAACTCCAAGATTCCTTTCGCTAAGCCACACATTATTTGCCATGATCATTATTAAAATTATATTACTACAATCTCTTTTGTCTCCTGGAATCTCCTAGTCAGCCACTCAGCTGACACACACACCCAGACATTTGAGTGCTTTCTAGGATCCCTAGCCTTGAGAGCTGGGAACTGGCATCTTTAGAAATCCCACACCTCCCAGGGGCTGTTGACAGTGTTGAGCTAAAGAGCCTTCTTGGAATGACAGAGCTGAAGATTTCCTGGAAATCAGAGGCTGCATATTCTAGTAACAGGATACTTTAGTAAAAGGCAAAATGCATGGAGGTAACCTGGGATTTTAAAATATTTATTTATTATTTATTTATTTACTTATGGCTGTGTTGGGTCTTTGTTGCTGCACGCAGGCTTTCTCTAGTTGCATCGAGCAGGGGCTACTCTTTGTTGTGGTACGTGGGCTTCTCGTTGTGGTGGCTTCTCTTGTTGCACAGCACGGACTCTAGGCATGTGGGCTTCAGTAGCTGTGGCACGCGGGCTCAGTAGTTGTGGCTCGCGGGCTCTAGAGCACAGGCTCAGTAGTTGTGGCGCACAGGCTTACTTGCTCCGCAGCATGTGGGATCTTCCCCGACAAGGACTCGAACCCGTGTTCCCTGCATTGGCAGGCGGATTCTTAACCACTGCGCCACCAGGGAAGTCCCTGGGATTCTTTTTTTTTTTTTTTTTTGCGGTACGTGGGCCTGTCACTGCTGTGGCCTCTCCCGCTGCGGAGCACAGGCTCCGGACACACAGGCTCAGCGGCCATGGCTCACGGGCCCAGCCGCTCTGCGGCATGTGGGATCTTCCCGGACCGGGGCACGAACCCGTGTCCCCCGCATCGGCAGGCGGACTCTCAACCACGGCGCCACCAGGGAAGCCCCTGAGATTCTTTGAAAGGTAACAATATACCTGTAAAGAAATCTCTAGATGCACTGGGGAAAGAAAATTTGGGCTTGTCTCAAAATCTGTAAAATATATAGTGTGATGAGTTGAGCATGGAAGGGAAATCACTGTGCCTCAAGGGAAGAATCTTTTGTTGGACTGATTTGCTGTGATTAATTTATTATTAATTAATGACACTTTGAGGATCATCTGTGGAAAAGGATACAAGGTGTGACCTAGACCAGGGATAATGTCTTTCCTGACTGGTATTAGTCTAGTCACTATTGGAGGTGACTAAATATATCTTGTATACCTGTTATTCTGACTGATACTGTTTATAGCTCATTGCTTTAAGCTCCATGTGTTGTATCTGTGCACTGCTCCCTGCCCGCATTTCACCTCCTGACCCAAGGAGATCCTTGAAGGCACACACTGACTATCTTCCAGGGCTGAGCAGAATATCTGATCAGAGTAAGTATATGTCATTGTGGTATAATAAAAAATAAATATTTGGTTTTGGTCCCAGATTCCTGGAACAGAGTTCCTAAAACCCTTGGAATTTATTGTATTTTATATGCTAATGAGATGATTCCGGGAGGAAAGCCCTAGGTAGCTTCTGGGTAGGGGCTGTTCACCAGAGAAACCTACCAAGTGGTTACAGGGTTAGAACTTGCAGCCCCACCTCTGGAGAGGGGAGAGGGGCTGGAGATTGAATTCAGTCACCAACGGCCAATGGTTTAATCAGTCATGCCTATGTCATAACACCTCTGTTAAAAGCTCTAAATGATGGGGTTGGGAGAGCTTCCAGGTTGGTGAAAATATTGATGTACTGAGAAGGTGGCGCACTCAGAGAGGGCATGCGAACTCTGTGACCTGCTCCCCACCTCCAAAAACATTGCCCTATGCATCTGTTGCATTTGGCTCTTCTGAGTTGTATCCTTTGTCATAAACTGGTGTGTTGTTCTAGCAAATAATGGAACATGAAGGGCATTGCAGTGGGAACCCCTGAATTTGCAGTCGGCCAAGCTGCAGTGCAGGGAGTGTGGGGATTCCATTTGCAGCTGGTGTGCGAAGTGGAGGCAGGTCTTGTGGGACTGAACCCTTGATCTATGGGGTCTGGGCTAACCCTGGGCAGCTAGTGTCTGAATTAAATTGAATTGTAGGATACACAGTTGGTGTTGGAGAATCGAGGGTTTGGTTGTGGTTGTTTGGAAAAGACACAACATTTGATGTCAGAAAAAAAATACATAATGTTTTATGAATGAATGAATGAATGGAGGAATGAAAGAATCTTTGTTACTTGGTATATTTTAGTCACAAGTGAATGAAAACCTGATTCAAACTGACTTCAGTACTAAAGGGAGCTTACTGATTCATGACACTTTAAAGGTCCAGGGCAGGACAGCATCAGGCTGTGCCCTATGGAGTGACTCAATAATGTCCCAAAGACTGTTTCTTTCTGTCTGTCCACTCTTCCTTCTGCGGTGCCATGTTAAGGTGGCTTCCCTGGGCTTCCCAAGATGGAACTTAGCAACTTCCAGCCACTTCTCATTAAATTCCAGGAGGAAAGAATGACTGTCTTTGTCTTTGATGGATCCATTCCATCAAAATTCTGAGGGATCATTCTGATTGGACCAACTAAGGTCACATGTCTATCCCTGAACAGTCACTGTGCCTGGGAATGCCCTGACTGGCTTAGTGTAGGTTATTTAGTAGAAGAAGGACTTCTACTTAGGACTTCATGCATTCTCATGCTGAAACTGGAGGTTTTGGAGAGGGGAGAGTAGATGCTGGGACGGCAGCCAGCTAATCTCCATTCCATATGGAATGTGCTTATGTGGTATGACAGGTAACATCGTTCCTAAATGTATTCATTCGTTTGTTTACTACCTTATTAGAAAATATTCCAGTCACCTAATCCCTAGCAAATGTTATATCCAGGAGAAGTCAGGCCTTACCGCAAGCTGACTGTGTAGTATATTACATTTGGATCAAACCAACTGTGTGTCTGATAATACTTTGTAAACTACACAGCCTGTAAAAGCAGATGAGATGATCCTATGAGCAACCTGAGAAATACAAACACATATTGTGACAGACTTAATGTTTGACCCAAGTTCTGTAACAAGCTTTGAATAAGTTTATCAATAGCCCCCAAATTCACAATCAAATGGATCATTACTTGATGAAGATCGAGACTTCATCTTGACCTTTTGCCAGATTTGTGGCTCATTTACCACCCAGTAAAGGTAGGTGTGATAGCAAAAACCTCACTGGCCAATTGGCACTCCGAGTTTTTAGCCCTCAAGTTGGCACACGTAAAGAGCCAAAGAATAAGTATTTTAGGCTTTGCGGGCCATGCGGTCTCTGTTGCAACTTAATTCTCCTGTAGTAAGGCAAAAGCAGCCATAGACAGTGTGGACATGAATGGCTAAGGCTGTATTCCAATAAAGTTTTATTTATGGGAACTGAAATTTGACTTTTATATAATTTTCATGTGTCATGAAACATTAGTAATCTTTTAATTTTTTCCCAGATATTTAAAATATACAAACTGTTTTTAGCTTATGGGCTGTACAAAACCAGGTGGCAGGCGGGATTTGGCTCATGGACTATAGTTTGCCAACCCCCATTTTAGCTCAAGTGCGGCAAACCATGAAATTTATGAAGAGGAGATGAAAATGACATTCCCTGGTCCAGTAATTTGCACATTCACAAAAAAACTTACCCTACTTTGTGTATAGGTTCTATAAGTTTAGTCATTTTTGGGGGTCTCTTTCATTAAACCAATGGATGGTTCAGAATAGTCAGAATTCACTTTTATCTTTAAAGTCAAAAAGATTTAAGCTTTTTGAAGAAACATGGGAGTGATTTCAGGTTATGACTGGAATCAAGATTAGGCTACGTCTTTGTTGGAGCTGGCCCAAGTTTAGCAGATCCACAGCCAAACTCAGCATTTTCCTCCCAAAGTTACTTGCTATCAACCATGCCTATTTTAGGCAATGGAACCCCATTACTAGTTAACCAGGCTTGACTCTTTAGAGTTATTGTATAGTGATTATTTTATAGGAATCCAGTGTAGTGGACCTGCCTCCCTGGGCCCTGGAGATAGGACATGACCCATATTTAACCAGAGTACTATGTCTCCTTAGCTACAGTGATTGGTTTAGGGATGGGCTGATGGCCCAAAGAAATGATCACATTCCTTACGGGGACTTCTGTTAGAATTAATCAGGTTGAATTGAGCTTCTCTTACTGGCAACCCAAGGAATCCTGACTAATTGAATTGCCATTTAATTTTCCTCTCTCATTCCCAGCATCTCCCTGCTCACTATCTAGTCTGTCACCGTACCCTCTAATTTATCGGAAATGTCTTTCAAATCCATTCTTTTCTCTCTATTCTTAATTATTTCACCATCACCTCCTTCTGTTTGTCACAGTAGCCTCAATGGTATCCTATTAATGCTTTTTGACAGACAAGCCATATGTTACCATGGCAGCAGGTAGATTGACAAGAGCGCTGGATTTAGAGTCAGTTAGAACCTGGGTTTGAATCTTATTCAGTCGCTTACCAGAAAAAGGTATTAACTCCTTTAGACATTAGTTTCCCTGTTTTTATGATGAGGATTACCTCCTACGGTTAATGTGAGAATTAAAGGAGAATAATAGATGTGAATCAAGCAGTACAGATACACAGTAGACATCCAAGAAATGAGGGTTCTTTTAGGTGAAAGAAACTGTGAAAGACCCAGCTGGCATCCTTGGAGAGTGTTCAGGTGTTCTTTCCATGGTCCTTGCTCCCCTTCCATTTATCTTGTTCATTACTTCTTACCATCCTGCGGAGGTCGTTTCATCGTGCAGCCTCATTACTCATAAATCTCCTAAGGGCTCCGCTAGCTGCACAGACTCTTCACTCTGACCCCAAGAACCTTCCATTTTCTGTCTTCACCCTATCTGGCCTCCCTCTGGTCACTACCACGAGGCCTCTTTTTCTACCAAGTGACCCCTTCTACTGTCTGCCAGATATACCACCTGAAGTCCTTATGCTGGCAAACTTGAGTTTGAGCTATTTGCCTTCACCCAGTCTCAAACCCTCCATTCTCTCAAGGCTTTCTGTTCCTCTTGTTTCTGCACCTCCTTCTCAGTACATTCACAGAACTTGTTCTCTTATCTAGGCCGCTCTCCGTGTGTGTCTTCTCTACTAGCTGGCAAGTTCCTGGTGATCAGGGCTTGTTGGGCATATATGTGTAACCGTCTCCCTGTTGCCAAACTCGCACGCAGTGGAGTGCCCATGCCCAGGGTTCAGTAGGTATGCGCTGAGTGAAGGGACACAGTCTTTCATGGAGCTGATGTGTTAGGAGACCCAGGGTCATAAACACACTATTACTCAGGATTCCGTCTGGAAAACAGAAATCGCACTAGATATTTCCAAGAGAGGAAATTTAATACAGAGAATCAGTTACATGGGTGTTAGTAGGCTTAGAGCACAAACAAAGGAGCACTGGGCAAATGTCAAGGTAGTAACTGCAGGCAGCAGCTACCCCTCCTGGAAAAGGAAGAGGTGGGAGATGGCGGAGCCTAGGAGGGTAGAGGAGCCCTGGAGAGCTGAGGCCCAGACCTGAGGAGGAGGTGCTGCCCAGCTGTTGCTGGTGCCTCTGGTGCTCAGCAGAGGGACCCTGAGTTGCTGGCACTCAGATCTCTGCCGGCACATTGCAGGGGGCCCTGGGAGGGCTTAAGGGAGGCGGAGGCTAGAGCCCAAGCCACTGTGGGAGGGAAGCCAACAGGAACAGCACAACCAGGAGGGAGGCTTCTTCTCACCCTCTCTCTCCTTCCGGCAT
>NW_006786541.1:2967945-2969872 GCF_000442215.2 Lipotes vexillifer
GGCATTCCTCTAGGACTTCCTGTTTGCAGAAACTCACCGGAAGTCAGCTGGCAAAGGAGTTTGGGAAATAAAATTTTCAGAGCAAAGTATAGAGTATAGAGCTGAATTTGGAGCTGAGAGAGGATTGGCAGATAACCAGCTCAACATGTTTCCTGTAACTCACGTGTTTTAGAGGAAGGCTCAGAGGGTTTCAGCGTTAAGAGAAAACTTCAAATATTGACCCCTTCAATATTTGGTTCCATCAAACAAACAAAATTATATTTACTGAGAGGGTTTCAGTGATTTGCTCAATGCCTCCTCTTTAAATCTTTGATTCCGTAATCTTACTCTACCCCCTTAGGAATACTGCATTGTTGTTGTTTTTTTAGGAGGAGATAGTACCCAACCTTGATAAATTGTAAGAATATCTTTCTGCTTTGCTCCCTTTAGGCCCTTATATGCTGATTAATGGCATGTAACATGCCGTATGGGACACGTATGATGCTTTGAACAATTTAAAAAAAAAAAAGCTGACTGCCTTGCCAAACGTATTGATTGCAGAACAAGGTATTTTTATGAGATTCAGCGAGGGTCATGTGAGTCAGCCTACCCAACAACATATGAATTTCTAGTTACCAAGTCACTGGGGACAAGGGTGCCTCAGTATGGCTCTGAAAAATAAGTGTAACAAATTGCAGCAGAAACCATCACAGAACAGATCTACTCCAAAGTAGTAGTAGGGTTTGTTTTATTTTTGCTATAAGAAAGTTGGTAAATGAAGGGAAAAAAAGAACATCTCCCAAATAGATTAGTTAGCATCTAAAAGCATCTTCTCCCAGTGTCCCTCCATGGCTTTGCCAAGGAGCATGGACATTCGCAGACACCGGTCCCAGAGGACTGGCAGTTGACTGGCTGAGCCCTGCACGGATGGCCATTTTGAAACTCAGATGGAAATAGAATAGAATAAGGGAAAATGTGCAGAAAGGACCCTGACCTTTGCCACTGGATCTATACTTAAAGATGAGGTGGGCTGGAATGACTCCAAGACTAAGTGCGGTCATTGGAGAAGCAGCCCTAGGACCTCTTGTAGTTGGGGGAGGTGAGGGTTTGTGCGGTGGAGAGAGGCCAGAAACACAGAATATATAACATGATTTACCTTATTTAACAAGGTGAACTGCCAAACCAGGGTGAGGTGACCAAGAAGCTTGAGTGAGCTTCACCAGCATTCTCAGCCCAATCACATCCAGCAAACACAGCTCTGTTAGAAGGAGGCTGAGAGACTCCTAACAGCCAACGGGGAGCCCACTAGCCAAGTATGAAAAGCAGCTGTTTCCTAGGAGTCACTTGTAACTGAAGCTGATGGTCAAAAGGGAGGCCGGAGTTGGATATAAACACAAAGACACACAACCTTCTTCTTTTGCGGTACGCGGGCCTCTCACTGCTGTGGCCTCTCCCGTTGTGGAGCACAGGCTCCGGACGCGCAGGCTTAGCGGCCATGGCTCACGGGCCCAGCCGCTCCGCGGCACGTGGGATCTTCCCGGACCGGGGCACGAACCCGTGTCCCCCGCATCGGCAGGCGGACTCTCAACCACTGCGCCACCAGGGAAGCCCCATACAGCCTTCTTAAAATGCATGTTTATAAGTATATAAACGCCTGCCTCCTGGTAGTTAGATTGTAAAAGGTATGTGAGTACCCAAGCATATTTTTAGAAAGTATCACTAAAGAAGTTTGAGCATTAAGAGAAAACTTCAAATATTGACCCCTTCAGTATTTGGTTCCATCAGCAACAAACAAAATTATATTTACTGAGAAAGTTAGATCAATCTTCTTGCTTCTTCCTTCCCTTCCCCTCTCCCTCCCTCCCTCCCCCCCTCCCCCCCTTCCTTCTTTCCTTCCTTCCTTCCTTCCTTCCTTCCTTTCCTCCTTCCTTTTTTTCCTTGCTCGGAG
>NW_006786541.1:2969951-2995525 GCF_000442215.2 Lipotes vexillifer
TCCTGCTTAGATTTCATATTGGATCAGTTGCCCTTTTTCCCAAAAGATCTGCGTTAATTGTGGATGGATCCAGGCTGGTTGGATATACCTTGAGGTCCATCTTTTTTTTTTTTTTTTACGGGGTGAGGGGACGCAGGTGGCAGTGTTCCATTGTGACTTTTTTGGTGTCTGATTGGACTGAGATCAAAAATCAAAAATTGTTGTGAGTTAGCGTAGAGGGTTGTTTTTGTTGTTTTTGTTTCTTTTGAAGGTGGTCTCTCCCTTTGCCCCACCCCCCCTCCACATAAGTTAAATAGAGGTTTGTTTAGGAAGAAAATGCAATTTAGTGAATCATAACTCACAGCAAAGCTGGGAGGGGTAAGAGAAGTAACAAAAGAATAATTACATTGGCAGCTGCAAAAATCATCTTGGTCTGAGCTAGTCAGCTCCTCCCTCTGCAGACCTGAATGAGCTTGCTGTAGCCCGTGCATCTGGGAGCTCATGTGATCTGCTGCCTTCAGTAACAAAAGTATCCTTATATTAAACCAGCTTTCATTGAGAGTCCATTGGGCATCGATTCTGTTTCCTCGCTGCATAACCTTGGACAAATTAGTTAAATGCCCCGTGCCGCAATATTCCCATCTGTAAAATGGACATAATAAAAACCTGTTACTCATAAGGCTGTTATTAGGATTAAATTAAATGAGTTATCATTTGTGAAGAACTTAGAACAGTACCTGGCCCATGGTAAATCCTACATAGTCACTTATTAAATTATTTCAAGTGACAGGGAAGTGGCTTCTGCCATTGGTTGGTGGGGAAAAGAAGGCTAAAAGTGACCCCCCAAAACTGTCACACTGTTTCCTCTCAAGTCCTTTCAGCAACTGTAATAGCAGTTTGCCAACATCATATCTAAAAATTCTGTGAAAAGGCCCACTGAGGGAAAATGCAAGCAAGAATCAACGGTTTCCTTTGCCACAGCACCCCCTTTCCACTGCCAACCTACTTCACAGGGGTGGGCACAGGAAAAAGTGAAAACTGGGGGGTTAAAAAAATAGCAGGAAAAATAGATCTTCTCTCTACGAGTAGGCAATCTGTCCTGAAGAGCTGAAGACTAAACTCCTCTTAGGACAATTTTTATTTTTTTATTTTTAAAATTTTTATTGGAGTGTAGTTGATTTACAGTGGTGTGTTAGTTTCTGGTACACAGCAAAGTGATTCAGTTATACATACGCATATGTCCACTCTTTTTTAGATTCTTTTCCCATATAGGTCATTACAGAGTATTGAGTAGAGTTCCCTGTGCTGTACAGCAGGTCCTTATTAGTTATCCATATTATATATAGTAGTTTGTATATGTCAATCCCAGTCTTCCAGTTTATCCCTACCCATACCCTTCGCCCTGGTAACCATAGGACTGTTTTCTATATATGTGAGTCTGTTTCTGTTTTGTAAATAAGTTCATTTGTACCATTTTTTTAGATTCCACATATAAGCAATATCACGATATTCATCTTTCTCTGACTTCACTCAGTATGATAATCTCTAGGTCCATCCATGTTGCTGCAAATGGCATTATCTCATTCTTTTTTATGGTTGAGTATCTATGTACCATTGTATATATGTACCACAGCTTCTTTGTCCATTCCTCTGTTGATGGACATTTAGGTTGCTTCCATGTCCTGGCTACTGTAAATAGTGCTGCAGTGAACATTGGGGTGCATGTATCATTTCAAATTATGGTTTTCTCTGGATATATGCCCAGGAGTGGAATTGCAGGGTCATATGGTAGGTCTGGTTTTTTTTTTAACATCTTTATTGGAGTATAATTGCTTTACAATGGTGTGTTAGTTTCTGCTGTATAACAAAGTGAATCAGCTACACGTATACATATATCCCCATATCTCCTCCCTCTTGAGCCTCCCTCCCACCCTCCCTATCCCACGCCTCTAGGTGGTCACAAAGCATGGAGCTGACTTCCCTGTGCTATGCGGCTGCTTCCCACTAGCTGTCTGTTTTACATTTGGTAGTGTATATATGTCCATGCCACTCTCTCACTTCGTCCCAGCTTACCCTTCCCCCTCCCCGTGTCCTCAAGTCCATTCTCTATGGCTGCGTCTTTACCTGCCCCTAGGTTCTTCAGAACCTTTTAATTTTTTTTAGATTCCATATATATGTGTTAGCATATGGTATTTGTTTTTCTCTTTCTGACTTACTTCACTCTGTATGACAGAATCTAGGTCCATCCACCTCACTACAGATAGCTCAATTTTGTTTCTTTTTATGGCTGAGTAATGTTCCATTGTATATATGTGCCACATCTTCTTTATCCATTCATCTGTCGATGGACACTTAGGTTGTTTTCATGTCCTGGCTATTGTAAATAGTGCTGCAGTGAACATTGTGGTACATGACTCTTTTTGAATTATGGTTTTCTCAGGGTATATGCCCAGTAGTGGGATTGCTGGGTCATATGGTAATTCTATTTTTAGTTTTTTAAGGAACCTCCATACTGTTCTCCATAGTAGCTGTATCAATTTACATTACCACCAACAGTGCAGGAGGGTCCCCTTTTCTCCACACCCTCTCCAGCATTTATTGTTTGTAGACTTTTTGATGATGGCCATTCTGACTGGTGTGAGGTGATACCACATTGTAGTTTTGATTTGCATTTCTCTCATGATTAGTGATGTTGATCATCTCTTCATGTGCTTTTGGCCATCTGTATGTCTTCTTTGGAGAAATGTCTGTTTAGGTCTTCTGCCCATTTTTGATTGGGTTGTTTGTTTTTTGACATAGAGCTGCATGAGCTGATTGTATATTTCAGAGATGAAGCCCTTGTTGGTTGCTTCGTTTGTAAATATTTTCTCCCATTCTGTGGGTTGTCAGGACAATTTTTTTTTTTAACATCTTTATTGGGGTATAATTGCTTTACAATGGTGTGTTAGTTTCTGCTTTATAACAAAGTGATCAGTGATACATATACATATGTTCCCATATCTCTTCCCTCTTGCATCTCCCTCCCTCCCACCCTCCCTATCCCACCCATCCAGGTGGTTACAAAGCACCGAGCTGATCTCCCTTTGCTACGCGGCTACGCGGCTACGCGGCTGCTTCCCACTAGCTATCTACCTTACGTTTGGTAGTGTATATATGTCCATGCCTCTCTCTCGCTTTGTCACAGCTCACCCTTCCCCCTCCCCATATCCTCAAGTCCGTTCTCTAGTATGTCTGTGTCTTTTTTCCTGTCTTACCCCTAGGTTCTTCATGACATTTTTTTTTCTTAAATTCCATATATATGTGTTAGCATCCGGTATTTGTCTTTCTCTTTCTGACTTACTTCACTCTGTATGACAGACTCTAGTTCTATCCCCTTCATTACAAATAGCTCAATTTCGTTTCTTTTTATGGCTGAGTAGTATTCCATTGTATATATGTGCCACATCTTCTTTATCCATTCATCTGATGATGGGCACTTAGGTTGTTTCCATCTCCGGGCTATTGTAAATAGAGCCGCAATGAACATTTTGGTACATGACTCTTTTTGAATTATGGTTTTCTCAGGGTATATGCCCAGTAGTGGGTTTGCTGGGTCATATGGTAGTTCTATTTGTAGTTTTTTAAGGAACCTCCATACTGTTCTCCATAGTGGCTGTACCAATTCACATTCCCACCAGCAGTGCAAGAGTGTTCCCTTTTCTCCACACCCTCTCCAGCATTTATTGTTTCTTGATTTTTTGATGATGGCCATTCTGTCAGGACATTTTTTAATAGCGGTTTTTACTTTACTATTTATCCATCATCGACAGTAATGGTAACTTAAGTTTGCATGGCACTTCAGAGCTCTTTCATCTGCTTTGCTCCACTTGATCACTGAGACAAGCCTTTGAGGGCACCTTATTTCTCTTCTTGAGAGCAGGGTAACTAACAGAAAGCTCAGGAGACTTGCTCAGAACCATTTAGGTAAAAGGTGACAAAACTAGAACTCAAATTCAGGTCTTCTGACCAAAATATGTTTTTGAAAGATCTTGTTTGTGCAGGTGATGCTTAGTGATATTTGTTGAACTGGATTAAATCAGACTGAGTTGAATTGGCCGGAACTGAATTAAAAGGAAGAGGTGTGTTCGGTGACCTATTTAAAGGACCGTGCGAGCAGAATCATCAGATTTTTATCCAGCTGCTTCTCTTCCTCTCAGCCTTCATCTGTTCCTCCTCTTATATCTCTCCTCTCGCTGTTAAGTGAGCCAAGCCGAAGGCAGGAGTGATTAGCTCAGGGGGTGTGGTTGGGATGGCTTGGGAACTACAGACAAGTAATTGTGAACAAATTCATTTGGTTCCATGATTTTTTTTCCCACCGGAAAAACACTGATTCCAATTCAGGAGACGATCTCAACCTTAGCCACTGGTTATGGCACTTTCCCTGCTTTTCTTTTCTTCGTGGGTCCACTCCAGGGTGCCTGGATATTCTCCAACTGACAAGCACCCCATTGGCACCTGTGTTGTGTCTCACACAGTGTGAAGCCACTTGACGAAAAACAAATAAGAGCTCAAGAACCTGGAGTGGGGAAATCAGAGGTGAAAGTGTCATGTAAGAAAGGTTGAAACGAAATGCTGCAATAACAAGACAAAATCAGGATCTCAGATTCCTGGCCCATTTTGGCCATCCCCACCCCAGAAGCCCCTCCTGCCATCTCCCATCCTGAGAATTAGCATCTCACAGCAGCCGAAGAAATGATTGGTGATAACACCTGCTGTGTGCCTGGACCCTCTAGACTCCTGGCAGTCTGTCTGGAAGACCACTTGTTTTCCATGTCAGGAGAATATCACAGTTAAGAAATGGTTCAGACTCGAGGGTGGATCCCTTTCTCTTCAGACCTGGAACTGAGCAGTGACCATTCCCTCTAGTTACACAGACTACCCCCAGCCCCCTTCAGAAGGCTACAGCTTGTCACGCTTTGTAAACCGCTTTACAGTGAGGTGAGCGAACGTTATCAAGTAAAAAGCCTTCTTTCTGACAACTTCAGTACTTTCTTGATTTCTGATTTTTTGTTGCATTGGTCTGGCATTGGTGGTAGGACTGAATTTTTGTTTTACTTTCAGAACTTGGCTTTGGTGTTGTTAAATTATTTGGATGTAGATAAAGGATGTTAAATTATTGGCACTTCAGAGCTCTACATATCTACATTATTTGGATGTAGATAAAGGAATATATCAGTGGGATTCAACAAATGAGTAAAAAAATTGACTTCTCTGGAATCTCTCAGGACTTTTCCAACTCTAACATTCAGTGTCTGTGATTCTAAGTCCGGCAATATTGCTCTGGGTCGAGGGTGAGAGCAGTGGAAATGTAAGAACTGAAGCAGAATCCTAAATTAAATTACATTATTGAATTTGCAGGGAGCCATTAGGGAATTCCACATGTCAATGTTAATATACTTTACATCATTGGAAACAGTGTTTAGTTAGGTATAAAAGATGTTCACTGCAACGGTCTTTGTAAAATTCACAAAACAAACAAAGAAAAAAACAAAACCTAAAAATATTCAAAATGCCTCACCCAGGGGAATTCATTCAGTTGGCAGGCTATACAACCATTAAAATTGATGGTTATTAGTATTATGTATTCCCATGTTATGAAAACATGGGGAAATGTGAGAAATGCTTATGATATAATGCTGGAGAAAAGCCAAGATATACAAATATATGTATACTGATTATAATTATGAAAATATTAAAAAGAGAAATTGATTATTTTAATATATGCATAGGAAAACATAGAAAAGACATTTTATTACATAGTTGTAGTATTTTTACAGTAAGGACTAAATTTCTAAATGAAACAGAATAGAACAAAACCAAATACATATTTAGAAATCAATATAAATCTCTCCATAGATGCCACCATTTCTCACTGCAGTGAAATTCCAAGTAATTATTTTATATGATTTATTCAGCATCTGTCATTTTAAGAACTGAATAATGTTTGGCTCCACAGCAAGGAATAATTAGCAATGTAATTAATCAAATTGCTGTTTATACTTCTATGTCAAAGTTAATCATTTTCATTTTCTTGTTTTATGGGAGGGGTTTGCCCCTTATTAAAGCCGATAGCATCCACAAGTAAATTCAAATGCGTTTCATAGGTTTAAATTGTACAAACTTGGTATCACAGCTGAAATCTACAGTCAGTACTCTCACTTACTGACAGCTGGAACAAAGGCAAAGCGCTTTGACCTAAACTAAACAGGACTATTTTCAGAACTCCCATTCATTTAGCGAGTTATTCTTCTGTGTTGGGGACAGGAATCACTGCATATACACCACGTGGACTAATCTGACAGCCCTCAGATTTCATCCTTGCCTATTCTTCCTTACTCTCCCCTGCCCAGTCCCTCCCCAGCAACACACACACAAGGATGAGAACGGTTAGCATCTTCCAGGGAGTCCCAGAAATATATGATTCCGACTGACTCATCCATTGAACAAAGGAGGGTTGGATAGTCATTTGTCAGTTTTTTTGCCTCCCGATATGAAATCCACATCAGGAATCTTGAGACACATCCCGTTATTTCAGGTTGTTGTTGTGGTTATTTTGTAGCTGACATAAGTATCACTGCACCCAGGGTGATAGGGACCTTTTCAATAAGCATTTTATTGTTATACACAGACCTTCAGTCTGTCTATCAAACATATGTAAATAAATAATATATATGTTGACATTTCCAAGCGGGCAGACCCTTGCAGCTCTGTGTTTCGCTATGGCAGATCTAGTGGGGGAGTTGAGATGTTGTGTTTTCCTGTTGTGTGCAACAGTTCTTGGCTGTAATGTCTCTCCAAGGAGCTGCTCTAATTAATGTAAAACACTCTAGATACTACTTAGTAAATGCTAAGCTTCCTCTAAGTGGCACAAAATTAAGATCCTTTATTGAACAGTTTCTCTATATGCTGCTATGTGGTGGAATCGTTGGACCAATGCATTGTATTTCAGAAAGGAAGGGAGAGAAATCAATAGCAAAAGCAGAGTTTGGAAACACTTGTTTCTGCAAACCAACAATTCTTTCTGCACTGTGTACCTTAGTAAACCCCGTCAACAGGGAACACTCTGGGGAAGAAATTAACTGAGTAAATAAAAATATACAGGCTGCAAAGCATGAATCAGAATCACAATGTCTCCGAATAACAGATACTTCAGGAATGCTTTTTATCTGTGAGCTTAATCTGCTCTAATTAATGCTCTGAGTTTGTTCCTTCAGAAGCTTGCAGCTGATTTGACATCGGTTATTTGCAGACATAGGCAAAAGGAGGCTGCCTCCAAAGAACCCTTTGTCCGTATATTCTTGAAATTTTCTGGAAGGAAAATCTTCTGAGGAGGGTTTTATTTAGCCAATTACAATTTTCCATGGATATGTTCTAATTATTTTCTTATTTTACTGTACTGATGAGTTTATTGCTTGTTATTAATTCTGGTGAGTTTGATAGCTTACGGTTATAAAACAACCAACTATTTCTTCAATATCTTTTTTTTTTTGTAGCTGTAGATCTGAGCTACCTCCTGTCCCCTGCGACAGACACCAACCCCACAGATTAAATGAAGAATAGTGTCAAATAAAACCTTACAAATCTTGAAGCTGAAATGAAAAGCATTCAGTGTTTGAATGCATCTGGGAAAAGTACCAGGCACCTTTTAAAAAATACAAAATAAAACCCTCCCTATACTTTCCTCCTTCAGATCAGATCTCATTTAGACTCTACAAGTTTAAGGAAAACTGGTTCATTCCTCTGCAATCGCACCTCAAAAGCTGAGAAGTCTGCTGCTTTATTTTTCCCTGTTCTGTTTCTAGAAGCAGCTCTAACAAACAGCACTGTAAGCTTTCTAAGATGTTGACACATAAAGATCTATAAAGTTCATCAAAACAAAAATATTGGCCATTGAAGACACAGGACAGTAGTGCCCCAAGGTTATCTCAATTACCACAGACACATGTGCCTTCTTCCCCTGCCCCCGCTCCCCCCTGCCCCGAAAATGGGAAATGAAAATGTAAGAAGATTCTGACTTGGAAATTCTAACCAAAGAATGTCTCATCTCCTGATTTTTACTTAACAAATTTACCATCATGGTGCTCAGATAGGGTTGCTATCAGAAAGTGGCGTGTATGTGTGCACGTGTGCATGTTAGAGAGAGAAAGAGAACAGTACTGAGCAGGTGAGGTTGAAAGCTTAGCTTTCAAGTCTGCTGTGACACCAATGACCAGATATTAGTTGAAAGAAGTAAACTGGACGACCCAGACGTGATTCTGATCTTTGGAAACAAGCCATTTATGTAATCCGTGCCAAGCAAGGAGGTAAGAGGCTAGGAGATGTGTGATATAATGTAGATAAAGATTTGTTTAAATCAAAGTTATTATCTCAGAACTGAGTGTCAGTTGACCACCAAGAGCTCCTTGAGAATCCTGAGGCCCACATAGCCACCCCCACTCACTTTCTTCCCCTCCCCCATTTTTTCAGAAGCCAGAGGATGCCCGCTGCATCTTGCACTGTAGTGCAAACAGATCCCCGCAAAGAGAGAGGAAGATAAAATGAATTTAAATTCCAAAGGGGTTCCAGTGCCGGTTTCCTAGTCCCCGAGTCAGCAATGTGTTTGTGAAAATTCAGCCTTTTTGTCTCCCAGTAAAAAGGAGCTAAATCTACATCGGTGGCCCAGTCTCGGGTTGCTATTCTTTGCATTTTCTATTCGAGTGAATGAGAGTGAATGAAGTGGCCGGGACCCTTCATTTGATCTACTCAATTGCATAAAGTGACAGAATTCTAATATATTTGTTTAATGCTCTTCAATGGGCTTTCACTTTTTTGCTTGCAAATGCAGCATCTGTGGGCACAGTTTCATCCCCCTTTAACACCGGGACATATTTCATAACTCAGCTTCATAGTTTGAAGTGATCTTGAGAGGAGTTTTAGACTCAAAAAGTGGGAAATAAAGAAACAGATGTGAAGTTATTGTAAATTCCTAGAGTGGGCTCTGGGCCTATTGTGACCCCACGGCGGGCGGTCCAGGGGCTGCGCCTTTCATGCTGTAATTGAAACATATTAATTAGATAATTTGTTGTTAGTTTAAACGAAACAAATGCATCCCCTTTGAGGCTGCACAGCCGGTGGGTTGGATTGTTTTTTGTTTTGTTTTTGTTTGGGTGTCTTTGTGCATATGTGGCTTTAGGAGAAAAAAAATTAACTGCCATTTATATTAAGAAATGGAGAACAGATCCTGATCCTTGCCACTTCTTAAATGGATATCTTTTTACAGAGGGAGCTTCCATTTGCAAAAGTATAAACCGTCCCTGAACACCGCTGCCCCCCACCCCCCCCCACCCAAACCTTGCATTAACTAACGTAAAACCTTCTGTTAGAAGTACTCCGTTGGATTCTTTCCCCCTCCCACCTACCAGCTTCATCCCACTTGAGCACCTGGCCAGATTTATGCTTCCAAGACACTCAGTGTTTTTATCTATTTTAAAGGAGTTAAACTTGCTGCTGTAATAGTTAAGCCGCTCCGAGGATCATTTACTAGCACTGCTCTTGCTAGTCTTCAGGCTTCTTAAGACACCCCCCCCCCAACCCAGGCAATAGGAACAGTGGGAACTTCAGCAGCTTCTCTCGCAAGGAAGTGTACAAAACTCATCCATTGTGTAAGCATTTCCCCAAATCACAGAGAAAGCCACTTAAAAACATAGTTGAGCACAGAAGCATGTTAAAAACCAAAAGTGGGCTTCCCTGGTGGCGCAGTGGTTGAGAGTCCGCCTGCCGATGCAGGGGACACGGGAAGTGAGGGGATGGAAAAAGATATTCCATGCAAACGGATATCAAAAGAAAGCTGGAGTAGAAATTCTCGTATCACACAAAATAAACTTAGTAAAGACTATTACAAGAGACAAAGAAGGACACTACATAATGATCAAGGGATCAATCCAAGAAGAAGATATAACAATTGTAAATATTTATGCACCCAACATAGGAGCACCTCAGTACATAAGCCAAATGCTAACAGCCATAAAAGGGGAAATCGACAGTAACACAATCATAGTAAGGGACTTTAACACCCCACTTTCACCAATGGACAGATCATCCAAAGTGAATAAAAATAAGGAAACACAATATTTAAATGACACATTAAACAAGATGGACTTAAATGATATTTATAGGACATTACATCCACAAACAACAGAATACACTTTCTTTTCAAGTGCTCACGGAACAGTCTCCAGGATAGATCATATCTTGGGATGCAAATCAAGCCTTGGTAAATTTAAGAAATTTGAAATCACATCAAGTAACTTTTCCAACCACAGCGCTATGAGAGTTGATATCAATTTTAGGAAAAAAAACCTGTAAAATATAGAAACATATGGGAGCTAAAGAATATGCTACTAAACAACCAAGAGATCACTGAAGAACTCAAGGAGGAAATCAAAAAATACTTAGAAACAAATGACAATGAAAACACAACGACCCAAAACCTATAGAGTGCAGTAAAAGCAGTTCTAAGGAGGAAACTTATAGCAATACAATCCTCCTTCAAGAAACAAGAAACATCTCAAATAAACAATCTAACCTTATGCCTAAAGAAATCAGATAAGAAGAAAAAAAAAAAAAAAAAACCAAAAGTAACAGAATAGCAGATTTGGAAATAGGTTTCCAAATCAAAAACCTAACTTAAAATAAATCAATACTGCCCAGATTTACAAAACAGAAAATAATATAACTAAACTCCCTTCTCAGGATGAGATCCCGAACAGACGGTGTTGTCTCTTCCAGTTTTATTTTAAAGCTGTGAGTATTGACTTTGGACTTGAGCCAGGTGAAAAGATTTAACATGACAAAGAGAGCCATTGAAGGTATCCTAGTTATAAACTTCCTTATTTGTGGGGTACTTCAGCTAAACTGGGTGCAAGTCTCAAAGCTAGGGGTGGAGTGGGGTGGAGGCATGTGTGTTTGGGCTGCCTTTGGATTTCTGATCAAGGTCAAAATATCATCAGTGGATTTTTTACTTCACTCATTCAACTTCATCTGAGAAAAGATGCCTGCAGTGGTGAAAGGAGGACTCACAATGCCTAAGTTATTTCATTCTTTGCCATACACCATGACGAACTTACCAGCTGAAAAGCACATTTTCAAATACTGAGTTGAAATCACTCCTTTACTAAAAATCGGAAATAGGACTTGCGTCTTATTTACCTGCATTTATTAAATGTGTGTATGTACACATCACTTGCCTCTGAATTCCACTGCTACTAGTAGGAAGAGTATTTTACCTGACTTTCTAAGCTGAAAATTTATAAAATGTTTGAGACCCGTGTTAGCCCTTTATGCTTCCTTCATTCCCGGTTCAAATTCAGTGTTAGTGAATTCCAGGAGATTAGAATATTCCAGAGATGGCTTTAATTTTATTTTGCAGGAAGTAATGAAGATGTATTTCACTTTTTAAAAATGTAGATGATTTCTGGTTGAGAACAAAGTTTTAAGAGTTTCCTGGCCCAGGGTGGGCGAGTTTTCCAGGCTTTCTTTAGCTGATCGTGTTGATATAATTGTGAATTGGGCTTGATGAATGAGTTTAGTTGTCCCCTGTCTGACGAGCTTTAGTGGCTTCATGCATTTTAATCAGTCCAATGATTCATTTATTTTCCACCTTTTTTATTTTTTTGGCTGTGTGTGGGGGATCCTTCCTTTAAAAAAAAAAAAAATGGTCACAACAGGATTACTTACCCTTTGCATTAATCCTAAAAATTTTTTTCAGATAACCCTCTGAACATATAAAGGTCACAGGTGCTAAGGGTTCTCCTTGTGGAGTATAGTGATGATGATTTCTGTGTGGGTTTCTCTGTGTTGCACAAGGTCTCTTGTTTAATCATTTTACACAGTAAAGTGTTAATCACCATTTAAGTTTTTCTTTGTCTTGTAACTTCATTAGTTGAATATACACCTCACTCTGGAAATACTGTGACCCTTTCAATAAAGTTTTAATTGGCCTTGAGCCATACATTCTTGGCAAACTTTAATTCTCTGCAAAAATCTGTAGAAAAGCAAATACTCAGAGTCAGGCATTTAAAGTAACTTCCTTCGCTTCTTTAAAATAAACACACTAAACATTATTTTCCCAGATGAAGGAGTAAAGAGAAATCTGTTCAGTTAAAAGTGAACAAGTTTCTCTACAGGCTAGGTGAACTTTTAAGTAGCTTCTGAAAAAGAAAATTTCAACGATTGCAATAATTTAAAGGAGGAAGGAAATCAGGGTCCACTGCAAATAAGATGCATCAGAATAGAAGTATTGGGTAAGCAAGTTTGCCTTTACGCTTTATATCTCCATATCGCCTCTACCTGGTTTCTGTAGAAGCCTTACATTTATACAAGTGCTGTATATTTTGTAAAATGTATACTTAAAGATAGTCAAAATACATATAAAGTTACTCGTTTTTCATTAACAGTTTTTCTTTTAGCACCACACCTGTGCACCTGCTCTGTACTAGAAATAGTTTGTTTCATCTTTCTCTCTGGGCCAATATCTTCGAGAGTCCATCCGCGTAATTTCTTCCCAGTCTGCAAGTGCACAAGAGGAGGTCTGTTTTAAAAATAAGTTACGAAAAAGACAAACTACTCAGACAATATATTGCAGAAAGCATGCTTAGAGAAGCAGTACATTTATCTTTGGTAAAGTTACTGTTTGTAGCAACTCTTCAAAAACACACGAAACTAAAATTTGCATTTACATATTTTAATGAGAAAATATTATTTGGACTAGGTTCATAATTTAACGTAGACACCTTTTAAAAATTCTTTGTCTTAAAACAGGCATGCTGGGAACAAGAACATCAATATTCAAAATGCCATGCTAATTCTGTACAGGGAGGGAGAAAAATGAAAGGTAAAAATTGTACAGCTCTGATGACACTACAACTTTTTTTTAACTTAAGCAGGTCACACCAGAACAACAGTTCATTTTCCAGCAAATTACCTAAGACTCTAAGGGAATATAGCAAACAAAAGTGCATTTTACACAGTGTATAATCATTCCTATTCACAAGCATTTACATCTCTTTGCAGCCCTTTAGCTTCTCGGAAAAGTTCTTGTAGCAAACAGAAAGGCTTGTCCATGGGAGACCTGTCCGGTGACACCTCCTTCATGTTACTAGTCAGCTTATCTAAGTTCTTCTAGGGTTGCCCTTGATGCTTTCTTAGTTTGGACTTATTTCATTTTCTTTCTTTCTTTTTTTCCTTCCAGCAGTAAAATAAATAGCTAAAAAGGTCTCTAAGTAATCGGAAAGTTAACATCCCAATTAACTTTCCCACCCCCCCCCCTTTCCCTCCCCTAAACCTGGCCAGAAATGCAGAGTAAACATTCACATTACAACAGGTACTTGTAAAGTGGGCTTTTGCCCGCTCGCCCGCCAAGCACTACAGATTCAGGTTCACTGTTTACGTTTTACCGGGCGCTTTGTAAACATACAAGGTTGACTTTTAGTTTTATTTTGCTTGTGTAGAGGACAAACGTCCCCTTCCCAGGTTGGTAGCCTCTCCCCTACACTCCCAGCGCCTGGAGCCTCTGTCAGGAAACAAAACCCCAAACAAGAAAACTCCGCAGAAGCCGGGGAGGCAGGGCCGCTACTCCGGGAGGCTGTGGTCCGCCCAGCCCCTGCCGGATGGGCGGAGGCGAGTAGGGTAGGAAGCCAGTGGTCCCTTTTCGCGGCAGATTTCCAAGACGTAAACAGAGAGCTGGCTCTCCGCTGTGCGTCTGCAGCCCTCAGGGAAGATCTGTTCCGGGAAACCTCCGAGGCGGTTTCTCTGGGCTTGGAACTAACGGCGCCGTGTCCGGAGCCTCGCGGATCGGGGCCGAGCTTAGACGCGCCCCTCTCCGAGACTGTGGGAGGCAGGGTTTCCCCTGCCTCTTCAGTGGGAGGGGGATTTCGGGGGCCCCGGGAATGGGACGACTTGTCTCAGGTGCCCCCTGCCTAACCCCTCTTGGGGGCGAGGACAACTCCCACGCGCCTCCAGGCCCATCTGCAAGTTTTTTGTTGCGTCTCCTGGGTCCAAAACAGAGTTCTCATGGGGGAGAGAGGGTTGGCCGAAGGTGAACTGGACAAGTTAGGGTGGCGGCCCCAGATGGGGAGGGCAGGACTGGGAGCCGGGGAAGGCGAGTGAGCTGCGAGGGGGCAGGGAACAAGACGGGGCGCCGGCCTCTGCGGGTCAGTGCACCGCCACTGAGTGCAGGGCGGAGGCCGGGCTGGTGAGCGTTTCGCTGGGAGTGGCGGGGCTGCTTTGGCTGGTGGCTGTTTGAGAGGACGTGGGGCTGAGCGAGGGCGGTGAGTTCGAGAGCAGGGTGGGGATGGGCGCAGGCAGTGCGGGCAGCGCGGGCACTGCAGCCGGCGTGGGCTTAATGGGCACGGGGATGGCGGGCAGCGTCTGGCCCGCTGCGTGGCACAGAGGCTTCAACGGCACGCCGTAGGCGCTGTAATCGCCACTAGCCATGGAGATGGGGGTGGCCGAATCGATCATGCCTGCCGAACCGTACACGTGTGGCCAGCCAGTACCCAGCGAGCTGCCCATGGTAGTCAACTGGTTGGGGAGCGGGTAGGCGGCGGGCACGGGCTGCATGGCGGAGAAGGCCAGTCCCCCAGGCATCTTGTACTCGCGCGCGATGATATTCTCGATGGCGAAGGGATGCTTGAAGCCCGAGGGCTGCGCCACGCCGCCCAGGTTGTAGGCTGCGGCGGGCATCTGCGGCAGGTGCGTGCCCGAGGCCGCCAGCGCGCTGAGGCGCAGCTTGGCCTGCTGCTGCAGGTACTGCGCCGCGTCAGCGGGCTTGCTGGGCGCCAGGTGGTCCGACTTGAGCACCTTGAAGCGCTTGCGGCGCCTCAGGAAGCTGCCGTTCTCGAACATGTCCCCGCAGCTGGGGTGCAGCGCCCAGAAGCTGCCCTTGCCGGGCTGGTCTGGCCGCCGCGGTATCTTGATGAAGCAGTCGTTGAAGGAAAGGTTGTGGCGCAGGCTGTTCTGCCAACGCTGCGTGTTCTCCCGGTAGTAGGGGAAGCGGTCCATGATGAACTTGTAGATCTCGCTCAAGGGCAGCATCTTTTCGGGCGAGCTCTGGATGGCCATGGCGGTCAGCGAGATATACGAGTAGGGCGGCTTCTGGTCGCTGTACGTGTTGCGGCCGGGCCGAGGCATCTTCTTCTTTGCCCCTTTCTAGCTCTGGGTCCGCGCGGGCCTGCTCGGATCTGGGAAGGGGGGAAGATAATGGGGGGAAGGACGTGGATGCACAGACACCGCGAGGTCAGCCAGGCCGAGAACAGACTTCGGGGGTGGCGAGTAGGGGGCTTCGGCGCCGGATCAGCCAGCGCCTGAGCTCTTTAGCCAGCAACTTTGCGTGTCGAGTTGGGGGTGGTCAGGGGGCGCGGGGCCCGCTGCGTGGCACAGAGGCTTCAACGGCACGCCGTAGGCGCTGTAATCGCCACTAGCCATGGAGATGGGGGTGGCCGAATCGATCATGCCTGCCGAACCGTACACGTGTGGCCAGCCAGTACCCAGCGAGCTGCCCATGGTAGTCAACTGGTTGGGGAGCGGGTAGGCGGCGGGCACGGGCTGCATGGCGGAGAAGGCCAGTCCCCCAGGCATCTTGTACTCGCGCGCGATGATATTCTCGATGGCGAAGGGATGCTTGAAGCCCGAGGGCTGCGCCACGCCGCCCAGGTTGTAGGCTGCGGCGGGCATCTGCGGCAGGTGCGTGCCCGAGGCCGCCAGCGCGCTGAGGCGCAGCTTGGCCTGCTGCTGCAGGTACTGCGCCGCGTCAGCGGGCTTGCTGGGCGCCAGGTGGTCCGACTTGAGCACCTTGAAGCGCTTGCGGCGCCTCAGGAAGCTGCCGTTCTCGAACATGTCCCCGCAGCTGGGGTGCAGCGCCCAGAAGCTGCCCTTGCCGGGCTGGTCTGGCCGCCGCGGTATCTTGATGAAGCAGTCGTTGAAGGAAAGGTTGTGGCGCAGGCTGTTCTGCCAACGCTGCGTGTTCTCCCGGTAGTAGGGGAAGCGGTCCATGATGAACTTGTAGATCTCGCTCAAGGGCAGCATCTTTTCGGGCGAGCTCTGGATGGCCATGGCGGTCAGCGAGATATACGAGTAGGGCGGCTTCTGGTCGCTGTACGTGTTGCGGCCGGGCCGAGGCATCTTCTTCTTTGCCCCTTTCTAGCTCTGGGTCCGCGCGGGCCTGCTCGGATCTGGGAAGGGGGGAAGATAATGGGGGGAAGGACGTGGATGCACAGACACCGCGAGGTCAGCCAGGCCGAGAACAGACTTCGGGGGTGGCGAGTAGGGGGCTTCGGCGCCGGATCAGCCAGCGCCTGAGCTCTTTAGCCAGCAACTTTGCGTGTCGAGTTGGGGGTGGTCAGGGGGCGCGGGAGGGGAAGCCCGCGAGCGGCGCGATGGTAGCCTGGAAGTAAGCCCGGACCGGGAGCGGGAGCTGGGGGTAGGGATGCAACGGAGAGCGGCTCACCTTAAAGTTGCCCCAAGTTGCGCGTCCGCATCCGGGATGGCGCTGCTGCTCGCCGAGTCCCTCCCGGCGCGCAGCCGGGGCGCAGTGTCCGGCCTCGGCTGGGCTGCACTCGTTCCTGAGCTCCTCAGCTCAGACCCGCAGCGCCCCGCGCCGCCCGGTCCGTGGCGCTTCTGGCCGTGAGCTCCGCGGGCGGCCGAGCTCGGCGGCGGAGTCCCGGCGCGGACAGTGGCAGCGGCGGCCTCGGGGTTCCGGAGGGCGCTGCTGTGGGCTTCGCGGCTCCACTGAGCTAGGTGGCTGCCTCCATGTCCTCCCTCGAACCATCTGATAGTTTTAAGCGGTGACAGGAGCAGAAAAGACCCCTGTAGCGGCGCTTCATTAATGTGCCACTTCTTAGCTATCATATGACAATCGCCTTGGGGGAGGAGGAAGAGGAGGGGGAGCGGGGGATGCAGAGGGAGGGGACTGAGCGAGAGGGGAGAGCCTGGCCAGCTCTGATTTCTTTCACACCTATTTACATGGACACCTTGGCCAATAGGAATCACTTCCAGCTCCAGACTGGGCGAGGGGGAAGAGCCTCGGCCACCGGCGGGAGCAGGACGCGCGGGCCAGGGTGCGCGGTGTGAAGGTATGAGGAGGCGCCGGCCGCGGAGCAGGGATTCAGGCGACCACTCACATTCACAGACCGAGCCGCTGCGCAGATGATGTTTGACATGGAAATTGCTTGGCCGGGGTATTTTGTTTCCTCTGCAGTGTATCGGGTTTGTATTGTTAGCTAACTTCAGGCACGGCTTTCCCCTGAAGCTGACCCTTTTCCTGCTCTTGGCATTACCCGGGGCTGGTTGCATGGGTTATTGTAATGAAAATACACCCTTCCTCCACTGCTCCAAGAGGCAGGTCAAAGTTTGATTTGACCTTCCTAGGCTGCTGCCTTAGCCCGGCACAGTGGGTGTGTAGCTTTAAGTGATGGGGTTTAAAAATACAGAAATATAATCGGACAGACCCTTGTAAGAGCCCATTTTGTATCTAAGTGTATTGGCCAAATTAAAAAAAAATACAGTAGTGTATCTGGGCAAATAAGCAAGATCTTCACTTTAAAAGTCCTCCAGGAATTTGGTAACCAAGACACAGGATGGAGGCTCTGGGCTGTTGGGGAAGACGGCATGTGGACCTGGGCAGGGCCTGAGTTTGGTTGACACATTTTATCAAGCTCGAGGTCTCTCGCTCCCCAGGTGGTTTGAAACTTAGGAGTTAGGCGTGGCCTGGAAGTTTGCATTTTACAGCCGGAACTTTCTCTCCCTTCCCCCCCCCCTTTTTTTTTTTGCATAGAAAGAAGTTACTTAGAGTTTAGAGGGCCCAGCAAAAGCTGCCTGCGGCCCCACTAAAACAGAAGTACCTTCTAGATTTGCAAAGAACCAGCGGTTTTACTTTTTTGGAGAGAAGAGAGGATGGGGATGTGCCTGGGGTCACCTTGCCTAGTGTGGGCGGCTTGTTCCCCTGTTTGGATTAGTCTCTGGAGATTCAGTGAATAATAATAATTATAATAATTATTATTATCGTTGTCATCATCATCTAATTGCTATGAAATAGTGAATCAAGTCCGCCTGCTTGCACGCAGTCTACAAGTATAGACGCTAGGAGTTCCCACTGGTTTCTGCACACTCTCCGACCTTTATGGTTTTTAGAAGAAATTCCTTCTACCGCATTGTTAAAAACTCAATAGCAACGGCTCACACTAAATCACCTTCAGTCTCGAAACGTGAGAACTTTTTTTTTTTTTTCGGGAGGAGGCGGTGGTGGTGGTGGTGGGAGATTTCTGGGTGTGAAGTTTTGATACTTCTAGTGATATGAGAGCATTATTAGTGGAGCTGTTTGGGGTTAGCATAAAAAAGATCTTTAAACGCGTGTGTGCGTACGCACGCGCGCGCATGTGCGCGCGCACCCCCCCCCCCATTAAGCACAGTTTCTGAGGTGGTCAATAACTCACCAAAACGTAACTTAAACACGATGAATTTAGGAGATTAAACAATTTCATTAATATTGAAATGACCCTCGCGTCTGGGTTGCCTCGCTTGAGATGCAAGCGCACGTTTTTCAATATTAACAGAAGTGCTTGAAGAAAAGAATAATGTCACCTTCTTAACTCGGAAAAAATGACCAGGAGGAGGAGGTGGGTGTGAAGTGGGAGGGGGGGCGGGGAGGGGGGAGGGACGCTGACCTGTCTCTGGGGGCGCGGCTGGAGAAGGGCAGGTAAACTCCCTGCAGATAAACCAGTTGGACCCGGGAGGAACTTCTGCCGAGCTTGGGGGGAGGCAGCGGTACTCGACGGAGCTGCGCCTGCTTCAGCTTCTAAGGAGGTGCGGCGTTTGGGGGTTATACGGCGTGGCCAGGTTAGCCTAGAGGGTCCTGAGATGGGAGGAGCTGGGGAAGCTCGGGAGCTTGAGGGGCCCCAGATGACTAGTAGTGAGGGCTTGTGTTTCCCAGAGCGAAAGGCGTTGGTCCACAGCTTTCCTGCTCTAGAAGGCAGCTGCCCTGTGAGGAAAAAAACAGAGGGTGCTCCTGTGAGCGAGGCAGGAGCCCACCTGGGAAGGGGAGGTACGAGCATCGAAGCCCGCAAGGATTTTTAGGATCCTTTAAGAAAATATGTACATACATATAGAAGCAGTTTTGAGAAGGGTTGGATTCGGGATATGCAACGATAGGAGTGAAAGATCTCTGTTCCCCCTGCTATAGCCAGGAAGATTCTTTTCGACCCCGTGTGTGCGCGCCCGCGCGCTCCCGCGTGTTGGGGGTGAGAGATGGGGAGAGAGAAATGTTTTCATGTTTTAACAATTGGCATTTTGTTGCCTTGCAAAGGGCCTTTGTATGGCTGTCGAAATCATTGCTCCGAGTAAACAGAAGATTAAATTCTAAGAGTCGAAACGTTTGGGTGGAAAAAAAAATTCCAAGTTGGGATAAATCTCTGTCCGTCTCCCTGGGAAAGTTGTCACCACCAAGTTTGGGACATGGGAGGATACAAGTAGGAATCTTCAAAGTTTGGCTCGGGTGAAGATGGGAGGTGAGGCACTTTGCCTGTGCCCGGGGCTCATTAAGAAACTTGAACCCTAATAGCACAACTTTGCCTTGGGTGGGGCGAGGAGTTAGTTGTGAGATGCACATTTTAAAAATGTACTTTGCTGTAAAATTGTGTCTTACTTCCTACTGAAGATCTACAAAGCCCAAGGGAAGGGAGGGATTTGCATGCTATTTACAGAGTTTTAAGGCTAGTATTATGAAGAAGAGGAAGGAAGGAGCACTTTCCAGAAATCTTGAAAAGTGCATCCGTCTATTGTACAGAACCCAAAGCAAATAGAAGCTTTGGGGAGGGGGCACATCCGACCCGGAGGCTTAGGGAGTTGTTGGGAAAACTGTATAAAATACACATAAGTCAATTATACCCATGTGCAAACCAACTGGAAATCTCTTTCGTGCAATAGCCATTCATCGCCTCTGCGGAGCCCACCACCGACCACCTTTCTGCTTGGAGAGTTCGCAATAGCCTCTTTTCCCACAAGCTGGACCACCCACGGCTACAGATTTCGTAATAATTTATGCTAATTTCCCTCCATAAATCCACAATTCGCTTCAGTGGCACCCGGGCTGCTGATGGAGTAAAAAGGAGACAGAGGGGTGACAAGTACAATATCGATTTTGATTCCTTCTGTTGTCAAGCAGGTGTGTGTGTGCGTGAACTGTGGGGCTGGGGCTTGGGGGCGGGGGCTCTAGGAGAGGAAAGCCGCCCGGAGCCCAAGCCGGCCCCTCCATCCACACTCCACAGAGTAACGCGCCCTGGTTTGTTAATATGTACCAAACACCGACGGGAGGTGGAGGGAGGTACCCGGCAGCTTCCGAAGGTTTCCTAGGCGCCAAAAACAATACCCGCCTTCCAGACGTGGAAAGTGAACTCCGCGCTGCGCAGAGCGCTTCGGCTAAGCCTTCCTCGGCCCCCTTCTCCCCCTCCTTTCACTCTGGGGGTCGTCCCCTCCCTCTCCATCCCCCTCTCTCCGTCACCTCCTTTCCTCTTTCCTAAAGCACTCTTGTCCCTCAGTTCTCTTCGCTTCACTCTTTCTCCCTCTCTCCTCCACTTTTGCCAGCATCTCTGCGAAACTGGCGGTAAAAGTGCTGGGAGTGGGGCGGGGGGAGTTGAAGGTCCGCGGGCTGGTGCGGCGCTGACGTTAGGTTTGGGGCCTCCTCTGGCCCGCCCCACCCTTCCAGGCCGCCTGCCTCAGGTGCCCAAGTCCTCCGCTCTCTCGGGGAACCCGCGCTAACGCACCGCGCCGCTTTGTCCCATTAGTCTTCACCAAATCTGCACTCTGGTGGCGTGAAACGACTTAGCTTTCCTTTCAAAAGGATTTTGTTCCTGGGGTATTCAGCACTAAAACAAACTCTCTCAGCCTGTCAGCGGTCAGTTTTTGTAAAAAAAAAAAAAAAGAAAAAAAAGAAAGAAAGAAAGAAGGAAAAAGAAAAAAAAAATCATCCTCCTGAGTGTCCTGGAGATTGATTGTCCTCGGAAATCTGTGCGCCTGCACCGCCAGCACCCCGGCATGGCACAGCCTGGCTCTAACGTTCTGGGTCTGGGGACCAGAGGGACCCCGCTCAGTAAGTCCTCTCAACCTGGGGCCACCGGCCAGCAGGGTCTTGCAGGCCCTTGGGCCCCAGAGACCCGCACCCGGTTGGCCACTGCGTAAGCGAAACCTATTGGTGGCCATGGCTCTCCCGTGCCTGCCCCGGGAGTCTGAGCCCTTGCCGCCGCCGGGCCACGTCGACCAAGTCTGGTGGGAAATCAAGCTCTTCAAGGAGGAGGGGTGGGGGAGGGGACACACTTGGCGCGGCGGTGCCGAGGGCCAAGCGGCAGAGAAGGTAGTTGGAGCCCTCTCCTCGCTCTCTTCGCCAGCGCTCCCCAACGCCACCGCCAGCACCGGGCAGCCGGAGAAGCACACCTACTTTTCCAGCTGGTAGGAAAGAACATCTCACAGCGAACTTTGGAGCCGTGTATTTCATTGGTTGGTGACTGGGCTACATGGGGTTTGGACTTTAACTCACACCAGGGAGGTTGAAAAGAAACTTTTGATGAGTATGTTGCCTAAAATCAGTCCCACCCCCCCAATCTTGCTGAGAGAGAGGCAAGAGCCTCGACTCCCATCTAAACCAGGGGGTTCAAATTCAGAGGCGTGTGTGTCCTGCTGAGTCCCTGCTGCCTGGCAGTGGGTAAGGCCTTTGGCCATGGCTGGGGCACCTGAAGTGAAAATCTGTGTTTTCCTTGGGGTTGGCAGTAAGGGAGTGGCAACAGCCCCACACATTTTAGAAGTATTTCGCAAACAGCTGCTCCAGTTTGGAGAGTGTGGAAGGCTCAGTTTTCCCTCCATCTCAAGCAGGAAAACACAGTAGCCAGAGGTAGGGGCTGGTCTGCTTGACATCCATCCCCAAGAAGTGCCAAACCCCACCCATAGTGCGCAGGCAATTTCAGTGTCTGTGAAAACAACTCTTGCTGGGGCTCACCATAATGCCCTCTCTTTGGATTCAGTTTGCTAAATACCATTTGGTCTTTGCTGGCAGTGGTTTGCTCTGAGATTTCAAGGCTTTAAAGCCTGAGTTTCCAAATCCAGTCCCTCCTTTGTGCTAACAATTGCATAGCTTTAAACTGGGCATCACCAAACCTACATACGTACTTGTCTCAAAGTTATTTGCAAAAGGTTGGTGGAAGGATTTCGGTTGTTGTTACTAAACCCTCCCCAGAAGTTTTGCCCTGCACTGTGTGAAATAGAAGAAGCAATTCAAGTCTATTATTATTATTATCGGAGGAAATATTGCTAAAGCCACCTTGGTATTGAAGGGATTAACTTGCTTTTCTCCCAGCCCCTAACTCTGGGGTTAAGACAGCAGTAGATCAACTGTATAATGTGTGCACTGTTCGCTCATTTGTACAAGCAGAACAAAGGTTGGACTAAGCCAAATTGCATTGCACTTGTGAACCGAGGCCCGATGTGAAGTATCTTTTACAGCGGGGGGAATGAGAACAATTTCGTGTATGTCTAAAAGGGAATAACAAAGCCACTTTCTCGAGCATCTCAAAGTGGAGTAGCGAGGCGTGACATTCCCAGGGTGAGGAGGGACAAAAGCAGGGTCAGGGGGATGAAAAAGAGAATCAAACAGCCACTTTCACATGTCTGCCCTCAACTGCTGCACCTCTCCATAATAGGAAACAAATGTTGTAAAAGGGGGGATTGCTCCCATTCATTCAAAATAGCAAATGATAGCTAAACAACATTGTCAAAACTGAATCAACCTCTGTGCGGTACCACCCAGAAAAAGGTATTGTGTTTTGTTTAATAGCGGGGTGGAGCAAAGGGTCTTTTTTTTTTTTTTTTTTTTTTTTTTTTTTGGGGGGAAAGCCGGCCTCTCTTTTCATATTAATTTTCTTTGTCAGGAATTACTTGTTTGCTCAGATTTGGGGCAGGGGGGGATCAGTATCTCTGGTTAGGCAGCCACTCTTAAAATGTTATTTTGGGGGAAGGAATTTAGGGAAAGCAGAAACAGGAAGGCAGTTTTTAGCTTTATGAAGTGTTTCAAAGCTTCCAATAAGTGGGAAAACAGATTAGCTTCCTTTGAATGCATTATCTGGGGGAAAAATACTGATTGCAATAGAATATCAAGGTAAATCCTGTACGGTAGGCTAAATGTCCTTCGCTCAGAAATTTGAATAAAATCAATTCGGGGTGGGGGGGAACTGCAGAGCCCTGAAATGAAGACTGTCTTGCATCCATAATATTTGTTGGTGCATTTGCCCGTTTTAATTTGTTTTGAAACCGGGTAACCTGTAGGTCTCCAGCCTTAAAACCCCGCGCTTCTGCTTTGTTTGTTCAGAGATGAGGAGAGCTTAACCCGGTGGACGTATGCAGTATGTGTTTTCTTAATGGCAGAAGCAGGTTTCGCCCACAGCAGCCTTTAAATATAACTCGCCGTTTTCCTGAGATGGTTAAAACTATTCGATTTTTCTCTCTTCTCTCTCTCTCTCTCTCTGCCCCTCCCCCCCCCCCCCCTTGTGGGGTTTTTTTTTTTTTTTTTTTTTTTTTTTTTTTTTTTTTTTTTTTTTTTTTTTTTTTTTTTTTTTTTTTTTTTTTTTTTTTTTTTTTTTTTTTTTTTTTTTTTTTTTTTTTTGTCTCCATTCGTCCCCCGCTGAGCTGCCACCCACAAAGCGGGTTTGAAAAAGAAAGAAAGCAAAGAAAGAAAGCGGCTGATCTTACTGGCCTCCCCCAGCTAAGAATGGCTGGGAGGCGGGGCCTGGCGGGGCCTGCAGCGCAGCCGGGCGCTCGCCTCCCCTGGGCCGCCGGGTCCTTCCGCTCAGGCGGGTCCACCTAGGACCAGGCCTTTGCTTCTCGAGTCCCAGCGCGGAGTGCCCACCCTCTGCCGCGCGCCCTCCTCCGCAGCACAGACTCTGCTCCGGGCTCTCACTCTTGGTGGGTCGCAGTGTACAGACTAGCTGTAGGGGAGACCAGGTTGCCCCGAGGGCTTACCGACGTCGCAGAAATGGATCCACCGCCTTCTGTGTTCCTCTGTTTCTTTCTCTCCTTCCCTATTTCCTCTCCCTCTCTCCCCTCATCCCTTCTTTCTCAAACTCTGCTTTCAATTTCCGCAGCGGTAGGGACACCAGATTTTAGGGCTGCAAACCAACTAGTTGCCTTCCCAGCAATGCAGTGTCCGGGATCTGCAGTGCATTTCCTTGTGTACCCAGCCGGCCCAACCAAAAGAAAGGAAGGAAGGGTTAAAGGAAACAGAACATTAAAACATCCTCACCCGCCTACCTCAGTGGTGAGTGGTAGGCCACGTTAAGTGTTTGACTCTGGAGAGTGGGATGAATCATTAACTTGACCGATTATAGCATCGGGTGTAGCTTTTAGGAGACTTCGGCACTTGTAACGGCGGCTGACATCTTCACCGGTCTCCCCCTCCCTCCCACCACAGCAACCCTAGTAAACAACCCCTCACTTCCCCCTTATTTATTTATTTGACATTTTTATTAGGAAAGAATTTTAGATATATATATTTATATATTTTAAATAGACATGAAATCTGCACTGCCATTTCTCCCTTGAGGTGCTTCCCCCGCTCCATCTTTTAGGTGACTCCAAAATCACGGGAGGATTTAATTCCAAAAAGGTTGAGTCAGCAGGTGATTTTCTGCAGAGTGATAACCATTTGTTTATGGTGGCCATAGTGATTTCATTGGTGGAGTGGATGGCTTTCCTTAACTGAGGTAGGCTGCCTTTTCTTCCCGGGCGGGCAGTAAAGAAAACCTCTCACCTCTCACTTCACCGGCCCCCCTCCTCAAAGCGGTTTGGGTTCAAAGTCTTTAACTGGCTCTCCTGAACACCCGGAGTTTGGGGAGGCTATTGGTCTTTCAGTTCTGTACGTTCATCCCCTTTTCACCAATTTTTCTTTAATTGCCCCCCGCCCCAAAGCTACACATAATCAGGGTAAAATAGAGAGTGAATTAGATCGTTCTTTTTTTTCACATCTGTTGCTCTTTTCCAAAAGGACAGAGGGGGCCGCGGGCTTCCTAGGTTACCCAGATCTTCAGTAATTATTAGTAACTTAGGTTTTCCTTTGCGTCCGGATCCCTGCGACCTGTTGATGACTGAGTCGTGGAGCGCGGAGCTCCGCGTCAAAGTTGGTTATGTAAACTGCTTGTGTATTTCACATTATCATGGCGCTGTCTGGAGGCAATGTAGATTTTCTAAAGATCTAATGAATAAACAACCAGCAACTGCTGGCGGTGTAATTTACATTGTTAATGCCTACATGTGTATAATAAATATGCATTTGTATGTCTTCAAATAAACTCTTTTTAGTTTCTAACCTGTGGTGATTTTTTTTTTTTTTTTTTCCCAAAAAGAAGGAGGGTGGAGGGAATCTTCGTCTTCCCAAGGAATGAGCGTGGCTCTGGTGAAAATGGCTCTGCCGTCGAGCTCAGATTAGGGTCCGCAGTCCGGCTGTCCCTCTTACCCGCCGAGCAAAGCTCGGCTGGGATGGGCCCCCC
>NW_006786541.1:2995678-2996827 GCF_000442215.2 Lipotes vexillifer
CCCCCGCCCCGAGCTATCACCCTCCCCCAAAGAGAAGTGCCAAGGACGTCTCTTAGATCACATCTTGGGTTGGGAGAGTTGGGTCTGGTGCGGCTTCAACAACCTCTGGGAAAAGTTTCCCGGAAATTTCCCAGCCGACGACCTTCTCCCACGCGCCTCTGTAGACAGCATTTCGGACAAGTCTGGGGGACAGACAGCTGGGAGAAAAGAGAGGACGCTGGTGCGGGTCGGGGTCCTAGACTCTGCTCCATCAGCCACTTCCTCCGGTAGGGCGGGAACACTGACGCTCCTGGGAGCCACAGCCTCCGAGCTGCGGGGTTTGGACCCAGCATAGCTGCTGTTTTCAGAAGTCGAACGCCCTCCCAGCGCGTCCCACGCCGCTTATTTCAGGCTGGGCGCCGACGTTTGATATCTCTCCCCTCCACCAGCCAGGTGCCACTTTCTTAGCGCGCTCGAAGGCAAATGTCTCATCTTTCCCCCGTCCTCGATCTGGAATACATTATTTTAATTAAGTCTATGGCGATTTACTTTCCTCTGAGATCTATTCCACGGTGCAATTAGGAACGTATTGGTGCTAGCTCATATGAATATTCAGGAGCGTGTCAATTAATTAGCAGACAGAAGAATCTCATTATGGTGCTCAAAACCCTTTTAGTGTTAAGCAGAATTAAGGGGGTATTTGGCAATGCGCTGGATTAGTGAATATTTTACTGTGCACTCATTTAACTTCATTATCATAGCACTTACACTACTCTCTGATTTTATTAATTAAATTCCTCATTAATTTGTCCAAAAAGGATAAAAGTTTTAATGTGCCACCCAATAACTTGGAAAGTAAACTTTCGCCCTGCTTGGTCTTCGCCCCGGGCCAGAAGAGGACAGATGGCTGCTTGCACAGCCCGAGATGGAGGCGCGGTTCTCCTCTCCCTGCATCCAGCTGCTTCGGGGCTCCGGCTCCCCGCACTCCGGCAGCAGCCGGGATGTCTCGGAGGAAGGGCCGCCACCGCAGAGCAACCCATTGACTTTTTTTTTTTTTTTTGCGGTACGCGGGCCTCTCACTGTTGTGGCCTCTTCCGTTGTGGAGCACAGGCTCCGGACGCACAGGCTCAGCGGCCACGGCTCACGGGCCCAGCCGCTCCGCGGCACGTG
>NW_006786541.1:2997095-3025278 GCF_000442215.2 Lipotes vexillifer
GCCGCGCCGCCCGCGCCCCCCGCCCCCAGCCGCTCCGCGGCACGTGGGATCCTCCCGGACCGGGGCACGAATGGCTTTTTGCCTCCGGGACTGGCTTGGAAATCTTGAGTCCTCCTTCCGCAAGCAAAAAAATGAAAGCCTTTCGCTGGCTCCGGGGAGTGCGGGTGACTGGGCACGGAGCCAATCGTCCAGGGACTCGAGAAGTGACCTGGGAGCCACCGTCAGCGCTACCAGGCTTCTCAGCCTCCGGGCCCTAAGGCGCGCTGTTTCCCAAAGGCGTTCGCGAAATGCACTTCGTGAGGTCAACGTCCGCAACGCCCCCTAAGGGCCTGCTGAGCGCAGCACCCACACCCCCGGCCGCTTTAGGCCTCTTCCTGAGCACCCTGTCCTCGACCGGGGCCACCCCTCAGGCATCATCTGGGTGCGCGCCCCCGTGCCGCTCACGCCCACCTGCACCACCCCCCACACCCTGCCCCCAAAGGTTAGAAAGACAAATATTAAAATTACTTGCACAAAGGGAACTGCTAAAGAGATCCCAAATTAATATGCATGTAAAATTAATTAGTTGCATTTCGTGACATCAAAATAAGTACCTGGGAAACAGAACACCTTCTGGGCATTGGGAACATATGCTGGAATTAGAGTTAATTGACTAATTACATAAATTAGGCATTAATTTTGCAACACATCGAGTATAAAAGATATCTCAATTAATTGTGCATAAATTACCAGGTGAAACCTGGTGGCGGTCCGGCCAGGATTCCGGTTCTCCGACCTCTGCTCTTTAGGGCCCCAAAGTTAGGCGGCGTGGCGGGCGCCCAGGTCGAGACTGGCTGGCCCGGGATGGGAGACCGAGGTCTGCACCGGGAGTCGCTGCCCGCACAGGCTGATGACTCGGGGCGATCGTTAATGTGATGGAAACTCCCCCACTCATTAAAATCAATTACATGCAGTTAGATTGATCAGCTTTTGTCAGAAAGGAGCGAAGCAAACCCCTTTACTAATCTCCCCTCCCCCCAAGTCCCCGTCCCTCCCCACTCTCCCCTTTCTCCCCCATCCACCTATAGTGATCCCGGGCCCTCGCCGAGTGAGTCCCGCCGTCCTTGTTCTCAGTTTCCCTCGCTGAGGATGTTAATTTTTCTGGATGTGACACGGGCTCTGGGCCACTCAGTTTTGATCGATCTGGACTCTGACCGGGCTGCCCTGGATGCCTGGTTTCTCTTGGTGGTCCACATCCTACCGGGCTCGCCACCACGCCTCACCCAGGAATACAACTTCAAGGAAAGATGCTAAGTGATTTGAATCTCTTCCGTTTGGAAATGGGTGTAAATTTATCTCCGGATTGTAAAATCTAGGTAAGGTAACCCATTCCTTCTCCCAGAGGACTAGTCTGTCGGAGTTCCCAGCTTTCCCCCTCTCCCTGCCGCTCCCTGCCCACCATGGTGTATATGATATCTCTCCTTTCTTATGGGTGAAAGAACAGAATGGGTACAGAATGGATGTTGAGTCTAATTTTCCTGGGGCTCTTTTCTCCAAGGGGAGCTCCAGGGAACACACTAGTCATTCTCCCTCAAAACCCCCCAAATAGAATATTTGCCTGTAAAACAGTTTATTGTTGGGAAAATATTAATGATCTTGGTAGCGACTTCCCCCTATGTTCCCTATACATTTTAAGCAAACGAAAAAGGCATCCCAAAGTAAAAGGGTTATTTGGGATAAAGTCATGCCCCTTCCAAAGCCCAGTGAAACTGCAACAAAACTCATATGAATTTCTTACATAAATTACCACCAATTATAACACAATTTGGTTCTGTTGATCTAATGGAATGTTACTAATGGAGGGACAGATTTCTCAGCAACTTCTGGAGCTGTCATCATGTGCCTGGTGGTTTGTGACAGTATCTGAAGTCACAGACCCCGCACGCCCCCAAGATCCCCAAGTTGTAATCTTTTTCTTCTTTCTGCTGAAGCAAACAGAGAATAGAAGGAAATCCTGAGAAACCCTTTATTGTCTGATTATATATATCTTCATCAAGATGCCTGGGTGCCATTTGTTAGCGTATAATCCTGACTGCTGATGGGCTGAAGAAACCAACGAATTCCTGAGTTTACAGAGACAAACATTCATCTTGATGTAGAGGTTTTCTGCAGTAGCCAGATGCTGAAGGTACTTGAGGGAGATGTTGACAAGTGGATAATTGTCAGCAGAACTAAAACAGACACTTTGTTTACAGTCGAGCATGATTAATTGAGAGTAAATAAAACAGCACTCTTTATAAAATCACCATTCAAGTCCAAAAAAGGCTGTATGTCTCTAGAAATGAAATAAAAGAAGTGGACTTCTTGTACAAGAGCTGGTTTTGCCAGACCCTTGAAGCAGCCGCTGGCAGTGGTGTAGATCAGACATAGATATATGCTTTATTGCTTTCCAGCTGGTCTGCTTTAAAAAAAAGATTTTTTTGCCAAATTTATAGAGCTGGATTAGAAACATTTTCCCCCTGATTAGCTGAGTTTTAAATTTCTCTTATTAAAAGATTATTCTTCCCCTCTCCATTCTCCCTTTAAAAGGTAATACATTTAATGTGAAATATTTTGAAAATGAGCCAGACGTGATAAACCCAATCTGATGTTGTCAAACAAGGCTGTTAAATGCCATTGTGATACTTCGGTTTGCAAGAGAGCATTTCTATTCCCCATGGCACTAATAAATTACAGAGGCCAGACTCTAGTAAACATCTCAGGATTGCCCGACATAATATATTTTAATGAAACAGGAAATATGTCTTTCTTTCAAGGTACAATTCGACTTGTGTGCACAGAGTATTTTTCTGGCCTCTATCCTGCTAGACCACAGGGTGACCAGGCCAACACCTTTCTAAGAAACTTTGCTAATCATGTTTGTGCAGATTAGTGCTGCAGACATACTTATCATTGACCTTGGATAGATACATTGGATGGATTGATTTATAGCAGTCTATAAGTGGCCATTCTTTGTATTGTAATAAAATGCCCAATGAAGTTCAAAACAATAAGCCTAAGGCAGTTAGAAGTTGGTTTGGATTACTAACAGGTCAATTAAATTCAGTACTGTTGCCCTACCCTAAGGATGGATACAGAAACACAAGGCGGGTAAATAGGTGCAAAGTGGGACTTTGTTTGGACTGCTGGGAGGGAGTTTTCTCTTGGGACCTCTCGCAGTTAAGAACTGTCTGTAGGCGCTTCCGAGACAAAAGCAGAAGCAGAGTCTGTGGTATGGAAGGATAGAGTGGGGAGAGAAATAGAGATAGAGAGATAGAGACAGCAGAGAGAGAAAGGACACGAAGGAGGAGGAAAAGAAAAAGAAGAACAACAGGGACAGAGGTGGAATCCTTTCTCTTCAGGTGAGCCCTGGGCTTTTTGTGAATCGACACTTTTTCTTTTGCCTTAGGTCGGGTTTTTTTTTTTTTTTTTTTTTTTTTTGGTCACAGCCCGTGGAGCTGGCAGACATATTAAGAGAAAATTAAAACACAAAGTTCTACTGCCTATTTTTGACCAATGGGGACCTGACTTCAGAGAGGTTGACTTTCCCCAGCTCACAAAGATAAGAAGGGGCAAAGCTGAAATTCAAGCTCAGGGCTGCCTTATCCCAAGGCTACCATTCCACTCAGCCAGTGTTTCCTAATCTTCAATTAGTTGGAACTTTACAGCTTTTTCCCATTTCTTATACCTTCAAGTTCTATTATTTATTTAACATTTTTCTTCAACTCAAAAGCTTAAGCCTCACCCTGAGCAATATCATCTGTGAGCTTGCATTTTGATGTGCCAATTATCTATTCTTTCCTCGTACACATTGCAGTCGACTAGGGCTGCCATGACAAAAGTTCCTCAGGCTAGGTTGCTTAAATAACAGAAATGGATATTCTCACAGGTCTGGAGGCTGAAAATCCAAGATCAAGGTGCCACCAGGATTGGTTTCTGGTGAGGCCTCTTTTTCTGGCTTGCAGATGGCCCCCTTCTCGTCATGCCCTCACATGGCCTTTCTCTGTGCATGTGCCCCCCTGGGTTATAATCCTCAATTTGGCTCAAATAAAAATTTCAATTTCTTTCTTAGATCAGCTGATTAATTTTTTTTTTTTTTTTTTTGCGGTACGCCGGCCTCTCACTGTTGTGGGCTCTCCCGTTGCAGAGCACAGGGTCTGGACGCGCAGGCCCAGCGGCCATGGCTCACGGGCCCAGCCGCTCCGCGGCATGTGGGATCTTCCCAGTCCGGGGCACGAACCCGTGTCTCCTGCATCGGCAGGCGGACTCTCAACCACTGCACCACCAGGGAAGGCCTACCTTAGGCCTGTTTGAGCGAAGTTTTGAAGGGGTTACGACAAATATACTTTTTTAAGAAGTAGTATTCATTTGATTTTAAAAATTGAAGTATATTCAATCTTGTAATAACCTATAATGGAAAAGAATCTGAATATACTTTTTCTATTGTCATGAGACCCAGAATAGTTTTCATGCCAAAAATCTTGTTTATTCCTTCTATTTCTCCTCGCTAGGAGGAGCAACTCAAATTGCTTGGGTAGCTCTTGGGCTTTGGGTCCCAAGGAATTTCATTTCCTTCCCTGGTGGGCACTATATATTGCTTTGGTAATTGCACATCTGTGGGGATATTTTTCAGGTCTCCTAGAGCCTGACAGTCTTAGGATGAGGACCTAAAGTAATGTCTCCATCAGCATATCCCTAAGCCTTTAAGAAATATTAGAGCGCCTTCCTTCCTTCCTTCCTTCCTTCCTTCCTCCCCCCCCCCCGCCCCCCCTCCCTCTCTTCCTTCCATAGTCTGAGGACTAATTCAGTTCTAGGTCAGCTCTGATAAATTCATTTCACTATACGTTTCAATTGGCCAAAGAAAATACATATTTAAGAATAGGCACCACTTCTCATACTGGAGTATTTTTCATGTTGTAAGTTCTTCATGATTTCAAAGTCTTTTAAAAAATACATCCTCTCATTTGACCCTCACAGTAACCCGTAGGAGAATGGAATCTATGTATGAAAGTGGGTAACAGCCATTGAATGCTTTGTATTAGGCCAGCAGTTCTGGGACCCTGGAGTTCTCTGAGAGCCATACATGGGTTTCATGAGGTTCAAACGATCTTCATAATAACACAATATGTTATTTACCTTTTCTACTCTTGTTCTTTTACTAGTATACAATGGAGTTTTCCAGAAGCATCATAACATGATTTTTTGAAACAGATTGAATATAGAAACAGAGATGAGAATCCTATTTTCTTCTTTTAAGCTAGACATTAAGCAGATTTGCAAACATGTAAAGCACTGATACTCTTCTCATTATTTTTTTCAGTTTAGGAAATATGGTTATTTTTCATAAAATGCATTATTTATGTTAACATGCAATGGTTTTATTATTTTTTTAAGTGAATTAATAAATAGTTTAAATTTTTTCCCAGTTTTAATTTTCAATAAAGTAAATATCTGTAGATAAACTCTGATAGACAGATGCCTCAGGGGTAGGTTCTGCTTTCACCTTGTTGTAGAGATAGGGAAACAAAGGTTGGGAGAGAGGTTAAGAAACCAAGAGGTTCCACCGACAGGAGCTCAAGGCGCTCTGCTTCCAGAGTTTGAGATTTGACTTCTACTTTATAGTTGAAATTGGAGCGTTCCTGTTCATTGTTGAAAATGCTGGGACCCAGAGAAGTTATGTGATTTGCCTAAGCTCACACAGTCAGAGACAGAGCTAGGGCTTTAACAGAATTTCCTCCCACTGTAGCCAGTGGCCAGTATACCCCCTACCGTCTATTCAGTGGTGCGCTGGGAAGCTGACTCTTGGTAGGGAGAAGTCTTCCTTCATAGTATTTGCCAATTTCTGTAGTGTATATACTCCCATTATGACCAGTTTCAAGCCATGAAGTGGTAAAAGCTGTCTCTCTATAATTTTGCCCTTTATCTTTGAAATTGTTTCCAGATCACCTCAAGGCAACCATGATGTGGTAAATAATTCCCTGATCTTGGGCTTGAAAGACTCGGCTTAAACTCCCAGCTCTGCTACTTACCAGACTCAGTTTCTGCATGTAAAACAGGGACAATAATATCTGCCCTGCCTGTTTCACTGTGTGCGTGTGTGTGCGTGTGTTTGTGAGCATGCGTGCATGTGTGTGTGCAAGAAATGCATGCCTTGATATGAAATCACTTTGTGAAATGTAAAATGTCATATAAATGTAAGACATGGTGACTGAATTGATCTGTTCCTTGTTAGGTGTGCCCAGTTTGTACTCCTCCTCTGAGACGTCTTCCCCAGGTTCTTTATCCCTGGTCATAAGTGATGGTTTTCATCTTGTACTTCCACAATACTTTGTCCTTACCTCTGTTTCGTGACCCATGTATCAGCTCATAATTGCTCTTAAGTCTGCCTGTCACCAAAACAGTAGAATATAATAGTTAAATTCTCAGAATCTAGAGCAGTGCTGGTCAGTAGAAATATAATGTAAGCCACATATGTAATTTTGAACGTTCTGGAAGCCACATTTTAAAAAGCAAAAGGAAACAGGTAAACTTCATTCACAAATATATTTCTTAACCTAATATAACCATGTATGATCATTTCTATGTGAAGTCAATGTTAAAAATTATTAACACAATATTTTACATTCTTTTTTTAACTAAGTCTTTGGAATCTTGGGTGTATTTTACACTTAGAACATATCTCAATTCAGACTAACCACGTTTCAAGTGCTCAATAACCACATGTGGCTAGTGACTACTATATGGGACAGCATAGCTGTAGTGTTAGTCTCCCTTGGGTTCAAATCCCAGCTTTGCATTTACTAGCTGGGCAATTTACTTGACCTCTCTTCCTCAACTTCCTTTTTTTTTTTTTTTAAATTAATTAATTTAATTTATTTATTTTTGGCTGTGTTGGGTCTTTGTTGCTGCAGGCAGGCTTTCTCTAGTTGCTGCGAGCGGGGGCTACTCTTCATTGCGGTGCGTGGGCTTCTCACTGTGGTGGCTTCTCTTGTTGTGGACCACAGGCTCTAGGCACGTGGGCTTCAGTAGTCATAGCACACGGGCTCAGTAGTTGTGGCTCGCGGGCTCTAGAGCGCAGGCTCAGTAGCTGTGGCGCGTGGGCTTTGTTGCTCCGCGGCATGTGGGATCTTCCTGGACCAGGGCTCGAACCCATGTCCCCTGCATTGGCAGGTGGGTTCTTAACCACTGCATTACCAGGGAAGCCCCCTCAACTTCCTTTTTGTGAAATGGAATTAATAATGCAATCTACACCATAGGGTTGTTGAAAGAATTAAATAAGTTAATACGTACAAATAGCACTTAGTGTAAAATATGCACACCATAAATATTAAAGATGATGATAGTTTTATTTTTAGACTGCAAGATTTCTAAAGATAAAACTGCATTTTATTCATATTCTCATTTTCCAGAACCTAAAATTGTGGTTGACGTGTGGTAGGCTGTCTGTATTGGCTGACTGAATGATAACTGGCTTCTCCCACTTACTCTATATGGCATCAAACCCTCAAATGAAACTCTGGACATTGTAGACAATGGCAACAGAGCATTATCTATTAATGGTGGTGGTGGTTGAGGGGAAACACCATTTGTAGATGTATTCAATAATAATCAGCTTCTATACAATATAATTATCATAAAATTCACCCATTTTAAGTATATAGTTCAGTGAGCTTTAGCAAATATGAGTCAATCAACATCTAGAATGTTTCCAACACCCCCCAAATTTCCTTGTGCTTCTTTGCAGTCAGTCCTCTCTCCCCATCCTTGGCAATCGTTAATCAGCTTTCTGTTACTATAGCTTTGCCTTTTTAGAATTTCATATAAATGAAATCAGAAAATGTGGGGTCTTTTGTGTCTGGCTTCATTTACTTAGTGTAATGGTTAGAGATCATCTACGTTATTCCATGTGTATGTAGTTCATTCATTTTTATTGCTGAGTAATATTTCATTGTACAGATATACTACAATTTATCAATTCTCCTATTAATGGGTATTTGAGTTGGTTGCATTTTCTTGCCCTTATTTTAACAGCATCTTTCACAGAGCAGAAGTTTTTAATTTTAAAATCCAACTGACGAATTTTTTCTTTCATGGATCATGCTTTTGGTGTCGTGTCTTAAAAAGTCATCCACTAAACATAAGGTCACCTAGATTTTCTCGTATGTTATCTTCGAGAAGTTTTGTAGCTTTGCATTTTACATTTAGGTCCATGATCCATTTTGAATTAATTTTTGTGAAAGATGTAATGTCTGTCTCTAGATTGATTTTTTTTTTTTTTTTGCACTTGCATGTCCAGTTGTTCCAGCATCATTTGTTGAAAAGACTATCCTTTCTCCATTAAATTGACTTTGCTCCTTTGTCAGTGATTATTTCTGGCCTTCCTTTTCCATTCCACATATCTAGAGTCACAGCACTCGCACATTTTTTTGATTACTGTAGTTTTATAATCAGTCTTGGTAAGTGTCAAAGTCTTCAAACATCATTTTTCTTTTTCAAAATTGTTTTGGCTCTTCTAGATTTTTTACCTGTCCATATAAAGTGTAGAGTCAGCCTGTCAATATCTACAATAATCTCCTGGGATTTTGAATGAGATTGTATTGAAATATCAACTTGGGGGAGACTTGACATCTAAACAATATTGAGTTTTCTGATATAGAAACATGGTATCTTGCTGTATTTTTTACATCTTCTTTAATTTTACTCAACAATATTTGGTAGCTTTTAGTGAACAGTGTCTTACATATTTTACTAAATTTATCCCTAAGAAATTCTTATTTTTATTCTATTATAGATGGTATTTAAATTTTTTAATTTCCAATTGTTTGTTGCTAGTATATAGAAAGACAACAGTAGATCTGTATTTACCATGTATTCTGCAACCTTGCTAAATTCATACATTATTTCTGGATGCTTTTATATAGATTTCTTAGATTTTTCTATGTATACTATCATGCCATCTATGAATGAAGACAGTTTTACTTCCTCTTTTCCAGTCACTATGCTTTTTATTTCATTTTCTTTCCTTATTGCACTGTCTAGGACCTCCAGTAAAATGCTGAATAGAAATGTGAGAGTGAACATCCTCACTTTCTTCCTAATCTTATGGGGAAAACATTCAGTTTTCCACCATTAGGTATGATACTTGTTGTAGGTTTTTCACAGATGCTCTTTATGAGGTTGAGGAAGTTCCCTTCCATTTCTACTTTTCTGAGATTTAAAAAAAATCATGAATGGATAGCAAACTGTACCAAATACTTTGCATCTATGAGATGATCATATGATTTTCCTCCATCTGTTAATATGGTGGATATATTGGTTGATATTTGAATATTAAATTAACCCACTTTGTCATGATATATTACTCCTTTTATATTACTAGATTCAATTTAATGAAGGAATTTGTAGTTTTCTCTTCTTGTCTTTTTTGGTTTGGGGATCAGAGTAATGATGGTCTCATAAAATGATTTGGGATATAATCCCTTCTCTTCTATTTTATGGAAGAGTCTGTGTAGAATTAATATTATTTCTTGCTTAAATGCTTGGTAGAATTCACCAGTGAAAGCATCTGGGCCTGGAGAGGTTTTTTTGTGTGTGTGGGAAGGTTGCTATCTAAAACTAAAGTGTCTTTAATGGATATCATACTATTCAGGTTACCTATAAGGGAGCTTTGGTAATTTGTGTCTTTTAGGAATTTGTTATTTCATTTAAGTCGATTAATTTGTTACTTTAAATTGGTCATAATATATCCTTATTATTATTTTAGTCTTCTCTCATTTTTTTCTTGATCAGTCTGGTTAGAGGTTTATCAGTTTTATTGATATTTTCAAAGAATCAGCTTCTGGTTTCATTGATTGCTGTGTTTTTTCTGTTTTCTATTTCACTCATTTCTGCTCTGATCTCATTATCTCCTTTCTCCAGCTTCTAGTAGGTTTAATTCATTTAAAAAATATTTTCTCAATAAAGATGTTTAAAAAATTTTTTTCTTTTTTTACTGAAGGTGGAAACTTAGATTATTGAATTGACACCATTGTTTTTCCCTAATATAGACATTTAATGCTATCAATTTACTTTAAAGATTGCTTTAGCTTCATCTGTAACCTTGATATGTTATATTTTCATTTTCATTCAGTTTAAAATATTTTTTTAACTTCCCTTGTGATTTCTGCTTTGATTCACGTGTTATTTAGAAGGGTGTTGTTTAATTTTTAATTATTTGGGTAATTTCCATATTTAAAAACTGATTTCTAGTTCACATTCATTGTTGTTAGAAACCATACTTTGTATGCTTTTAATCCTATTACATTTACTGAGACTTTTTTTTTTTTGGCCACGCCTCATGGCTTGTGGGATCTTAATTCCCCAACTGGGGATTGATTGAACCTGGGGACCTAGGCAGTGGAAGTGCCGAATCATAACCATTGGATTGCCAGGGAATTCCCAACATTTACTGAGACTTTTTTCTTTTAGTTCAGTTTTTCTTTTTTTTCTTTTATTTTGATGTGGACCATTTTTAAAGTCTTTATTGAATTTGTTACAATATTATTTCTGTTTTATGTTTTGGTTTTTTGGCTGCAAGGCACGTGGGATCCTAGCTCACCAACCAGAATTCAAACCCATACCCCCTGCACTGGAAGGCGAAGTCCTAACCACTGGACCACCAGGGAAATCCCAAGACTTTTTAATGGCATAGTGTATGTCTTATTCTGGTGACTGTTCCAAGTACACTTGAAAAAAATGTTTATTCTGTTGTTGGATGGAGTGTTCCATTAGTGTCAATTAAGTCAAGCTGACAGAGAGTGCAGTTCAAGTCTTCTATATCCTTACTGTGGTTTTCCATTTACTTGTTCTATCAATTACTGAGAGAGGAATGTGAAGTCTCTCACTAAAATTGTGGATTCGTCTATTTCTTCTTTTAGTATTATTAGTCTTTGGCTTCATGTATTTTGAATTTCTGTTTTATTTGCATATATTGGGTTGGCCAAAAAGTGCCTTTGGTTTTTAAGTAAAAATGAAAGGTACATTTTTCATTTTTACTGAGAACTTTATTGACCAGTGTATTCACCCTTTTGTTCCACTACCTTCTGCCATTTTTCAGGCAACTTCATAATTTCATCTTCCCAAAACTTTTTATCTTTTTGAGCGAAGAACTGTTCCAGGTGCCTTTTACAGTCTTCCAGGGAATTGAATTTTTTTCCATTAAGAGAATTTTGTAAAGACCTAAATGGAAATCCGAAGGTGCACTGTCTGGTGAATACAGTGGATGAATCAGAACTTCCCAGCCAAGCTGTAACAGTTTTTGCCTGGCCATCAAAGAAACATGTGATCTTGTGTTATCATGATGGAAGATTATGCCTTTTCTGTTGACTAATTCTGGACGCTTTTCATCAAGTGCCACTTTCAGTTGGTCTAGCTGGGAGCAGTACTATCTGGAATTAATTGTTTGGTTTTCTGGAAGGAGCTTATAATAGAGGACTCCCTTCCAATCCCACCATATGCACAACATCACCTTCTTTGGATGAAGACTGGCTTTTGGTGTGGTTGGTCGTGGTTCATTTCGCTTGTTCCACGACCTCTTCCATTCCACATTATTGTACAGTATCCACTTTTCATCGCCCATCACAATTTGCTTTAAAAATGGAACGTTCCTTACATTTCAGTAGAGAACCTCATGCAGAAATACGGTCAGGGAGGTTTTTTTCACTTAACTTACGTGAAACCCAAACATCAAAGTGATGAACATAACCAAGCTGGTGCAAATGATTTTCAGCGCTTGATTTGGATATTTTGAGAATGTCTCTATCTCCCACAATGGTATAACGTTGATTGCTCTCAATTAATGTCTCGATTTGGTTGCTGTCAACTTCAACTGGTCTACCTGACCGTGGAGCATCATCCAGTGAGAAATCTCCAGCACGAAACTTCGCAAACCACTTTTGACATGTTTAATCAGTCACAGCACCTTCTCCATACACTGCACAAATCTTTTTTTGCATTTCAGTTGAGTTTTTAACCTTTCTTGAAATAATAAAGCATAATATGCCCAAAATGTTGCTTTTTTTCTCCCATCTTCAGTATTAAAATGGCTACACAAAAATTCGCCAGTTTTGATGTCTTTTTTTTTTAGGTACATATATATATTTTATAGGTTTTCATTAGATGTCTATTTCATGCATAGTATCAGTCTCTAGGTCCATCCATGTCTCTACAAATGACCCAATTTCATTCCTTTTTATGGCTGAGTGATATTCCATTGTATATATGTACCACATCTTCTTTATCCATCCTCCGTTGATGGACATTTAGGTTGCTTCCATTTTCCTGGCTATTGTAAATAGTGCTGCAATGAACATTGGGATGCATGTGTCTTTTTGAATTATGGTTTTCTCTGGATATATACCCAGTAGTGGGGTTGCCAGGTCACATGGTAGTCCTATTTTTAGTTTTTTAAGGAACCTCGGCACTGTTCTCCATAGTAGCTGTATCAATTGATAAGACTTTTTTTAAATGCACGCTGCTATAACAGCTGTCACATACAATCTAACAAAATTGTTTTGAATGAAGTTAAAGACAACTAAGTGCTACTAGAGCCATCTTACAGAAAACACCAAATGAACCTTTTGGCCAACCCAATATATTTAATATTGTTATGCTTTCTTGATCAGTTAATCCCTTTATCTATGAAATGTCCATCTTTATCCCTTGTTTATTCCTTGTTTGAAATCTGTGTTATCTGATGTTAATATAGCCACTTTAGCTTTATTCTGATTAGGGTTTGTGTGGTATCTTTTTCCATCCTTTTACTTTTTTTTTTTTTTTTTTGCCCACACGTGGCACCTTGTGGGATCCTAGTTCCCCAACCAGGGATTGAACCCAGGTCTTTGGCAGTGAGAGTGCAGAGTCCCATCCACTGGACCGCTGGGGAATTTCCCATCCTTTTACTTTTTAAGCTATTTGTCTTTTTTATATTTAAAGAGGATTTCTTTTATATTTAAAGAGGATATAATTGGGTCTTACATTTTTATCTAATTTCACGATCACTGCCTTTTAATTGGAGCATTTAGACCATTTACATTTATGTTTACATGGTTGGGCAGAAAGTTACTGTCTTGCTGTTTTTTGTTCTCATTCTGTTTTTCTTTGTTCCATGTGTCATTATTCTCTTTCTCCCTTTTTACTGTCTTCTTTTTGAGCATTTTTATGACTCCGTTTCTCTCTGTTATTAGCTTACTATCTGTACTGTTTCTTTGTTTCCATCTTCTGGTTTTTTCCTTTGTGCTTTGCATTTGAAATATATGATTTTAATTTATCAAAGTCTACTGGCAAACATACTACTTCACGTGTAAAATGAACAATATACTTCTGTTTTCTTATTAAAATGTTTAATACATTTTACTTCCACATATGCTCTGAATCCTGCAATGCACTATTATTTTTGCTTAAAACAGCCAATTATCTTTAAGGATATTTAAAAATGAGAACAAATATCCTGTATTTACCTGAATATATGCCTTGTTACTCTTCATTCCTTTGTGTAGATCCACATGTCTACCTGGAATAATTTCCCTTCTTGAACAACTTCTGTTAATGTTTGTTATGGTGCAGATCTGCTGGTGACAAATTCTCTCAACTATTGTTTGTCTGAGAACATATTTATTTTAACTTAAATTTTGAATGATATTTTCAGTGGGTATAGAATTCTAGATTATCAAGTTTTTTTTCTTTCAGTACTTTAACATTTTTGTTCTATTGTCTTCTGATATGTGTGGGTTTTTTCTTTTTTAAGATTTATTTATTTATTTATGGCTGCATTGGGTCTTTTGTTGCTGCACCTGGGCTTTCTTTAGTTGCAGCGAGCGGGGGCTACTCTTCATTGCGGTGTGCAGGCTTCTTATTGTGGTGGCTTCTCTTGTTGCAGAGCACGGGCTCTAGGTGCATGGGCTTCAGTAGTTGTGGCTCAGGGGCTCTAGAGCACAGGTTCTAGAGCACAGGCTCAGTAGTTGTGGCGCACGGGCTCAGTTGCTTAGCGGCATGTGGAATCTTCCCAGACCAGAGCTTGAACCTGTGTCCCCTGAACTGGCAGGCAGATTCTTAACCACTGCGCCATCAGGGAAACCCTGCATGGTTTCTTATGAAAAGTCTCTGATAGTTCATTTGTTCCTTTGTATGGATTGCATTATTTTCTCTCTGGTTGCTTTTAAGATTTCACCACTGGTTTCAGTCATTGGATTCTTGTGTGCTGTGTTATACTTTTATGTGCGTGCTTATTCTGGTTGGACTTCATTGAGCTCTTTGGATTTATGAGTTTATATTTTCCTCACATTTGGAAAAATGTTCACCATTATTCTGCAAATATTTTTTTGTTCCTGCCCCTGCTTCCTTCTGGAACTCTAATTTTATATTTGTTAGATTGCTTGATATTGTCTCACAGATCACTGATTTTTATCAGTCATTTTTCCCCCTTTGCCTCGCTTTGGATAAATATCTTCAAGTTCCTGATTATTTCTTCTTCTGCAGTGTCTAGTCTGCTGTTAATAGTATTCAGTACCTTATTTTTTGAATTTTATTTTATTTTTTTATACAGCAGGTTCTTATTAGTTATCTATTTTATACATATTAGTGTATACATGTCAATCCCAATCTCCCAGTTCATCCCACCCCCCCCCCCCCAACCACACTCCCCGCTTGGTGTCCATACGTTTGTTCTCTACATCTGTGTCTCTATTTCTGCCCTGAAAACCGGTTCATCTGTACCATTTTTCTAGGTTCTACATATATGTGTTAATATATGATATTTGTTTTTCTCTTCCTGACTTATTTCACTCTGTATGACAGTCTCTAGAAATGACCCAGTTTCGTTCTTTTTATGGCTGATTAATATTCCATTGTATATATGTACCACATCTTCCTTATCCGTTTGTCTGTTGATGGGCATTTAGGTTGCTTCCATGACCTGGTTATTGTAAATAGTGCTGCAATGAATATTGGGGTGCATGTATATTTTTGAATTATGGTTTTCTCTGGGTATATGCCCAGTAGTCGGATTGCTGGGTCATATGGTAATTCTATTTTTAGTTTTTTAAGGAACCTCCATACTGTTCTCCATAGTGGCTGTATCAGTTTACATTCCCACCAACAATGCAAGAGGGTTCCCTTTTCTCCAGACCCTTTCAGCATTTATTGTCTGTAGATTTTGTGATGATGCCCATTTTAACTGGTGTAGTTTTGATTTGCGTTTCTCTAATAATTAGTGACGTTGAGCAGCTTTTCATGTGCTTCTTGGCCATCTGTATGTCTTCTTTGGAGAAATGTCTATTTAGGTCTTCTGCCCATTTTTTGATTGGGTTGTTTGTTTCTTTAATATTGAGCTGCATGTGCTATTTATATATTTTGGAGATTAATCCTTTGTCCGTTTATTCGTTTGCAAATATTTTCTCCCATTCGGAGGGTTGTCTTTTCGTCTTGTTTGTAGTTTCCTTTGCTTTGCAAAAGCTTTTAAGTTTCATTAGGTCCCATTTGTTTATTTTTGTTTTTATTTCCATTATTCTAGGAGTGGGTCAAAAAAGATCTTGCTGTGATTTATGTCAAAGAGTGTACTTCCTATGTTTTCCTCTAAGAATTTTATAGTGTCTGGTCTTACATTTAGGTCTCTAATCTTTGAATGCCAGGTAATTTTTGATAGGATGCCAATCATTGCAAATTTTAAGTCGTTGAGTGCTGAAAGACATTTGAAAGAGTATATTGGCCAGAATGAAGTTATTTGAATCAGTTTGATCCTTCTGAGTCTTGATTTTGAGCTTTATTATGACTGGTTCAGAGCAGCCTTTACTCTAGGGCTATTTTAGTCCCACTATTAAGGTGTGACACTTCAGAGAACTCTACCTGGTGCTCTATGTACTACAAGGTCCCTTTATTTTACTTAGTGGAAAAGGTAATGATTCCTAACTGTGTGAGCCCCAGTAATTTTTCTGCTTAATGCTTTCCAGAAGTTCTTTTCCTGACCTCCTGGATAGATCTCTACTCAGCTAAAGACTCCAGGAGTTTCATCTGCAAATCTCCAGTAATCTAGCCTGTAAAATCTAGATACCGAAAATAACCTAGATATCTTCCCAAACTCCAGTTTCTGTCATCTTAGTGCAAGGACACTGCTGGACTTTGTTTAGATTCTTTTTCCTTGTGTTGTGGCCTGGAAAGTACCTCTAGGCAGTAAGCTGGAATAATAGTAGTATGTTCCCCATTTGTTTTCTGTTGCTCAAATACCGTACTCATCCTCTGCCTGAAACAGTATTTAAATGTCTTTTGCAAGGCTATCTAGTTGTTTAGAGTGGGAAGGCAATTCCCACAGCAGTTACTTCTTCATGGGCCGAATTCAAGTCTGTCTACGAATAAAATTTATTGTGAAAGCAAGAGTTTTATTGAGTAGAATATCCCCTTTACTAGGAAGGTTATTAAAAGGTTTTGTCTTTCCATTTTGAAATGTCACAAAGTCTCCTTAAGTTTAAGACCAACTGAGAGTCTCTAATTTTCAGCATTCTTGGAGCAGGAAGAATATCAGTCCTTTATTTCTCTTAAAGAATCTCATTTTTTTGCAATACAAATCATGTTTTAAAAATCAGCCTTTCGGGGCTTCCCTGGTGGCACAGTGGTTAAGAATCCGCCTGCCAGTGCAGGGGATGCGGGTTCGAGCCCTGGGCTGGGAGGATCCCACATGCCGTGGAGCAGCTGGGCCCATGTGCCACAACTACTGAGCCTGCGCTCTGGAGCCCACGAGCCACAGCTGCTGGGCCCTTGTGCTACAACTGCTGAAGACCACATTCCTGGAGCCTGTGCTCCACAACGGGAGAGGACACTGCAATGAGAGGCCCGCGCACTGCAACGTGGAGTAGCCCCTGCTCGCCACAACGGGAGAGAGCCTGCGAGCAGCAATGAAGACCCAACACAACCAAAAAAATAAAAAAATAAATTTATTTTAAAAAAAATTATGTTCTGATAAGTTTAAAAAAAATCAGGCTTTCATAAAAAGAAACGAAATTGAGTTATTTGTAGTGAGGTGGATGGACCTAGAGTCTGTCATACAGAGTGAAGTAAGTCAGAAAGAGAAAAACAAATACTGTATGCTAACACATATATATGGAATCTGAAAAAAAAAAAAGGTTCTGAAGAACCTAGGGACAGGGCAGGAATAAAGGTGCAGATGTAGAGAATGGACTTGAGGACAAGGGAAGGGGGAAGAGTAAGCTGGGACAAAGTGAGAGAGTGGCATGGACATATATACACTACTAAATATAAAATAGCTAGCTAGTGGGAAACAGCCGCATAGTACAGGGAGATCAGCTCCGTGCTCTGTGACCACCTGGAGGGGTGGGATAGGGAGGGTGGGAGGGAGACACAAGAGGGAGGAGATATGGGGATATATGTATATGTATAGCTGATTCATTTGTTATAAAACAAACTAACACACCATTGTAAAGCAATTATACTCCAATAAAAGTGTTAAAAAAATCAGGCTTCATAAACATAAAGTTATTGTAAGGAAATAATGTAGTATTGGGAAGCTTCAGATTATCTTTCCTAGAAAAGAAAGATTATCTTTCCTGCTCACTTAAGCTCTTACTATTTTTTTCTCTCTAGTTATCAGTTGGACTTTAAGAATTACACAAGTGACTATTTATAAGGCTTTCTCAGTATTTGATCACTTAAAAAATTTTAAATGATAAACCATCAGTGACTTCATATAAAATGTGGATGAGTCCTTTATCAATATCAAAATTTAGTGCACAGTGAGAATAAGAGGTATGCGTGTGTGGCTGGTATCAGAATGTGTACCTCCCACTTCAATAGAGAACATTCAGTACCTCTTAGGAATAAAATTCTATTCTTGTAAACTCTCTCTAAATAGGCTGTAAACATTTGTAATTTTCTTTTCTTGAATTAGTCTAATCCTTTGTGATAAATTGAGTTTCTGTGTTTTGCAGAGCTTTTGAAGACTAATTTAAGAGCCAGGAGTTTGAGGAATTAGAAACATATTAAATTAAATGTGTTCAAGTATTTCCATCCTCTTATGTGTTAGGTACTTTGTGGAAATAATTACTTCTCATTTGCCAGAGAGAAAAACTTTTCCTTATATATTTCATTATCCCTGAATAGGAGTAAGCTTTCCTAAAATACCTGTTATGTCTTATTGTTGTGTTATCTGTACCTTTAGATACATTTGTATACATCATAACTTGGCAATTCCTCTATTATGTTGCATTTATTTATTATATCCCGACAATTAAGCATTGGTATCATCAGTAGAGATAATGACCATGATTATGAAACTGCAAAGCAGCTATAGGAAAGGAAGGTTAGATTCCTTATAATGCTGTATTGGTTCTTTATTCTCATTTGAATTTTGCTGGTTGCTACCATATTTGGGGTTATTAAACTAATTATGCCTTTCTGGCCCCAATTTTGCTTGTAAACCATCAAAATAATATAATTAAATATCTATACCAAGGGCTGAACTTTTAACAAATTCATACTTTCTTTTTCATTTTGTTTACAGTGTATTTATGCTATGTAAAAATGCATTTCAGCATTTGTACATTAATTAGAGTAATAACCACAGAGTCTTCCCCTTTCACATAATTGTATATTTAACAATAAAAAGAAAATCATAATGTCATAATGCCTGTGATTCCTCTGGTGTTCTCCATTATCAATTAGAAAATAAACTAGATTTTCTAATTCCCCAGTTCCTTGGGGATTTATTTAAAAAGCAACCTGAGGTTTTACCTTCATGCAAAAACATTGCGTTGTTTACAAGATGAATATTAAAATAATACAATTAGAATGAAAAGTGTTTTCCTTTGGGGTTCTCTTGAGAAGGAGAGTGAGACAGACACACACCTTGGGGTATAGCAGAAAACATATTATCTGCAAAGCTGATTTGATATTAATGCATTCTGCTAATCAAGTTTATTTTCTGTATTAACTGAAGTTAACATTAATCCTTTAATTTGCAAATACTACAGTTCTAAACATTACATTTCTGAGTTGATCGCTGGTGGTCATGCTACATGGTGTCATCGTTAAGCTCGCTGTTGAATAGGTGATTTGTACTCACTCGAGAAGATGAAATTTTTCCTCAACATATCTTCCTTGCAAAATTAGTAGAAACGCTGGTTGTTATTAAACCTGATCAGCTGGTATCACAGCAGGGCACTTGTGAAAAAATTACTTAATGTCTCTTTGTTTACAGTCTTCGCTGAGGTGAATATATTTAATGTAATTATTCAACTGCTAACCAGCTCCTGGTGTTAACTATTTCTGTTTAAAGAAGTTGCATTCTTCACAAAACCTGTACCACACCCAAAGGTTTTATTTTCATTTTCCTAAGAACTGTATTTTGTGTGTATATCTAGAAAGGGAGTCTTAATGGAGAGGTTTTGTGCTGGTTAAGCCCATAGGTGTTATTACACAGAGGAAATTTGATCATTCTTGCATCTTCAGAAAGGGTAACATTGTGTAGAACTAGAAAAGGTGGATTTCTTAATCAGCCATTGGTTTATAAGACAATTTGGGAATAGTTCACTTTATGAGTGCCTCAATATCCCTTTTGAAGAAGCAATTAATCCTTAATGGGACCACTGTGGATTTAGTAAATAGATTGGAACAAACTTAGATAAAAATCGTGACTAATCTACAAAATTCTACCCTATTCTATTCTTGTTATAGAAAAAATTACTCCAAATCAGAAATGGGCAAAACATGTAAATATAATGTGCTTAGATGTTCATTTGGTGCCTGTTGATTTCAGGGGGGGGGGGGCCATGCAAATGTATGAGTGGACTTTCATTTTGAGTCTCTTCAGTTGGCTCAACAGTTTAGTGTCTTAGTTATATTTATGTTTCACTGTCTCCTTCAAACAGCTCCCAGAATGAATGTATTTCATGTCTTGAATCATTAGACCAGTCTTAAAACTGCGTTCTCTTTCTTTACATAAATATTCCTGTGTAACTGGTTGGCTAACAAGATCACTTGATCATCCGGGAAACCTCTAATCCGAGGTTTATTCATTTTTCTTAGCTCTGATATATGACTTCACACTGGAAACGAATCTTTAAAAAATGCATTGCTCCCCAAGCATCACTCTAAGGAACAGAAAGCAGCTGGGTTGGCTATCATTTTGGGGTTTGGAAAAGCAGCTCAATGATACTCATATTAGAAATGATAAAACTGGAGAGTTATAAATTCTCTCTCCAATATGTTATTAGCCTGAACCTACTTCAACTCACCTCTTATTTCCATGGAAGAATTTGTGTTGTTTTCTTGTTTTATTTCAGTTACCAGAATTCTTGAACTTAAAAAAAATCATAGAGTAACTCACTATTATATAATAATTTTATAGTTACTTATATTACTATTCATTGGAGAATGGAAGTGGTATATGTTTTTGTTCACACCAAATTCCTATACCCAGCACAATTTCCAGCGCATAGTGGGTGCTTAACGGGTCTTTGTTGGGCAGGTAAACTGAGCTTCCTCTGCCTCCTGTTGATGCCATGCCCTTGTTATACCTGTGTAACTGCGTGAGCTCCAGGTGTCACACTATTGTGCCCAACATTCTACCCTGAAAGTATCATTTAAAGTCCAGCCGGGAAAGAGGAGCCACTCTATTTAAATCGGAGGGAATTTAGTGCAAGAATTTGGTTTCACAGGTGCCAGAAGAAGCTTAAAAGGAGGATGGGGAAGGCAATCCCAAAGTTAGTAGCAACAGGAAGCCACACCCCTAGACTGGAGGGATGAAAGGAGGAAGTGGTAATACCCCAGCTCAGGGCCTGGGGACGCCTGATGGATCCTGAAACCACAAAGGATACTGACACCAAGGGGGTGGTGCAGCCACTGCTGGGGAGACACCAGAGGCAGAGAAGGAAGGGAGAAATATTCTTGCTTCTCCCTTCTTTCGGGCCTCTCATTTCTCAGTGGGAAACCCTGCAGAACACCAGCTGACATGGAGCACAGGCTGCCCATACTACCTTCACCCGCATGCCTCCCAAAGCACAGCAGGGAAGGGTGAGGTATGAATCTGAAAACAAAGAGGCCATGGTGTGATCCACTACCAAAGGGAGATGCTTTAGGGATAATGCCAGTTTTGTGCATTCTATCTCCCACTTACATGTCCCTCTCTACTAGGTACTCTGTCTAGTTAACTTCTAGCCGAGAATGACTTGACCAACATCCTTTCATCCTAAGAGACCCCTTTTTGGAGAACCTGACAACTCAAGATTGAGCAGCTGGCCTGTGTTTTATACTCTGCTTGCCCAGCCCAGTAGAGATTAATCCAGCCCAGCTGACCTTGCTTCAGAGCACATCCACCAGCCTCCCAGATGATCTCACATCAAGAGCCAGAGGATAATCCACCCACGTTCAGGGTGGAGAGAGCAGCGTGATCTTGGTGACCCAGGCCAGTGTCCAAGCTTTCAGTGATGTGATTAGGACAGTTTCTTTATCACCACAATTCTAGGCTTATACTTTTCAGTGATGATTTTTTTTCCTTTGGCACTCATTGGTCCTTCACACTTATTTTGATTCATAGGTGAGAATTTAATTTTTGTTGTAAAATAAGGACAAGCTAACATTAAGATTTATTATTATTATCATTATTTATAAAATCTCTCACTAAGCATCTGCTTCGATCTCTATGATAACTCCATGACATTAAAGCAGAATTTCTCACTTTCAGCATTACTGACATTTGGGGCTGGAGAATTCTTTGTTGTTGGGGGCTGTCTTGTACATTGTAGAACTCTTGGTAGCATCCCTTACCTCTATCCACTAGAAACAATTAGCACTCCTTTCTCTCAAGGTGTGACAACTGAAAATGTCTCCAGATATTGTCACATGTCCCCTGGGAGGTGGAAATCATCCCTATTTGAGAACCACTGTGGTAAGGGGCATACAATTATTGTGATCCCATTTTACAGGTGAAAAAAATGGAAAGCCAGAGATGTTAAGGGAGCATTCCAGGTCTTCTTATACACCATCTTATATTTTAAATTTTTATATAGGCTATAAGTAAAATATCAATTGGAAATTTGGGGGATAAAACATTTGCTTGTCTGGGGCAAAATTAAAATTGGGACCTAAAATGCAAAAGGAAAAAGCACTAAGTATGCTATATTGAAATCCATATCCAGGCCCTAGAAACTGAAGTGAGAATCTTGATTTTTGGTAACTGAAAGGTTGTGGGATATTATCATAATAGCTACATGTTGTTAGAAATTGAGTGTCAGGACTGTTGGGGATAGCCCTGGAATTTGCTTACCAGGAAAAATTGCACTAGTGGCTTCCCATCTGGCTTTGACTTAATGACTAAATTATTTTAATTTTTTCCTACGTTTAAAATCTTTGCTTTCTTCAAGATAAGAACACCTTAATTTCCTTCATCACATCTGTCCGCTCATTAATGTGCATGTTTTCCTCTTTATCAGCAGTTGGCCACCAGATGAAGTTTAGATAAATGGTCATCAACTTACCTTAGAGTTGTTTTATGATGGGGTTTGGATAGAAGAGTTACAGCAGATACTCCCAGTAAGAAGAGGCTGCACTGTCTCTCTGTGGTTCATTGAACCCATATGGATCAGAACAGCTGGAAGGGTGGATTTGCTACCTGAGGCCAGCAGTTGTGTTGCCAACCGTGACTCCCCCTTGCTGACCCTTGTATAATGCATTGCAGTTGAAGGAATGTTGATCACTCCTTTCCATTTTGTGATGGATGGTGTTATTTAAAACTGATGGTCTTGTAAACCGTTGGTGAGTTTCCACGTCTCACAGATGTGAGTGAGGCAGAGAGTCAATAGATAATGCCATGGTCTAGAAGAACATGGCATGTGGCCTAAACTGTCCTGTGAACAAGCAGGTGTGAAGGTAACTTAGACCTGGATTGGAAAGGCTTCTAGAAAAAAATGGTTTCTGGCTGGTATCGTTGTAAGCAAACATGCTTCTCTCCAGGTCTGTGTTTTAAGATTGCTTTATCTGACTTGCTTGATTCCTAGGTCAGCTCCTGAGAGCACCTGCATTACCTAGAATGCTCATCTATGGCTAGTCAAGCTTGAGAGGACAAAGCTTTACTGATTTAGGTATACCTACCCAGGGTGGGGTAGTGGGTGCAGCTTCACAAGAGGTGGTTTTCTTTGATTGTGTAAGGTCCTGTGAGCCATCCACAGAGAGTTGTCTGGAAGGACTTCCATGGTTGACATCATTAAACTTTTATATCATCCATATAATTCGCTTGGCACTAAGCTCCTAATTCTCAAGCAACCTTCCAATCACAACTTGGTTTTCCAAGCAACCCTATCTCCAAGTAGAGTATAGGGCAGACAAACCAGTGGGGGTGTCCTAGTCAATATATATGTCAAGCATATTTTTCAATATATGAATTAATAAGTTGACATCCAGTTGAAAAATGAATAAAATCAGTTAAGGAGCTTCCACATCCATACAGAGGTTGGATGTAGTCTTTGTATAAGAAGAAGTAAAATGAAGCCCCAGAGTGGTTTTAGCATTTCACCAGGCATCCTTTTTTTTTTTTTTTTTAACATCTTTATTGGAGTATAATTGCTTTACAATGGTGTGTTAGTTTCTGCTTTATAACAAAGTGAATCAGTTATACATATACATATGTTCCCATATCTCTTCCCTCTTGCATCTCCCTCCCTCCCAGCCTCCCTATCCCACCCCTCTAGGTGACCAGGCGTCCTTTCACATAGTTTTCTAGTTGTGCGGAGTTTTTTCTCCCAAAGCAGATGCTAAGTTTCCTCTGGGCAGTAACCATTTTTTCCCCTACTATTTTTATATATACTATAACACATAGTACAGTTCTGGAGGCATGCTTAACCTTCACTTAAAACTTATTGCTTGTTTTCTGGCTCCCCTAATACTATATTGAATTAATTAACTAAAGTAAAGAGGTGTTTGGTAAAGATGGAGAACAGTCTGTTACCCGCACAGTGAAGTGCTATGGAGTAATGACTTGGGTGACTTACAGCATTGTATACAGTGGGGCTACCTGTGGTAAATCCCCATTACTGTGTATAAGCTATGATGCCTTTTTCTAAAGGAGGGTTTACTGTGAGTTCCAATCTATGTGTGTGCCTTAAAGAGCCGTGGTAGAAGCTACTGCTGTGTTGGATTTATATAAAGGAAGGAAACTTCTAAATGTATCAGGAGGGAGGATAGTTGAATAGACGGGTAATACGTTTTATGGTCTGAACTCCTATTGTGATATTTGGCTAGTACATTACTTCACTAAACCCAAAAACTGAAACGAAGGGCGAAGAGCTCTGCAGAAAGGATTCTTTTTTTAACATCTTTATTGGGGCATAATTGCTTTACAATGGTGTGTTAGTTTCTGCTTTATAACAGAGTGAATCAGTTATACATATACATATGTTCCCATATCTCTTCCCTCTTTGTCTCCCCCCCTCCCACCCTCCCTATCCCACCCCTCCAGGCGGTCACAAAGAACCGAGCCGGTTTCCCTGTGCCATGCGGCTGCTTCCCACTGGCTATCTACCTTACGTTTGTTAGTATATATATGTCCATGTCTCTCTCTCGCCCTATCACACCTCACCTCCCCCCTCCCCATATCCTCAAGTCTGTTCTCCAGTAGGTCTGTGTCTTTATTCCTGTCTTACCCCTAGGTTCTTCATGACATTTTTTTTCCTTAGATTCCATATATATGTGTTAGCATACGGTATTTGTCTTTCTCTTTCTCACTTACTTCACTCTGTATGACAGACTCTAGGTCCATCCACCTCATTACAAATAGCTCAATAAAGGATTCTTTTGAATAATTCTGTCCTAGTTGCTAGCATGGATATCACATGGCTTTAAAATATGGGGGCAGAGAAGACTAATTTCAATAGGAAATTCCCAAATAAAGAATAAACTACTCTTGGTTAAAATCTATATTTATCCCTGAGTTTGCTGGTTATGAATGTAGGTTAGTAAATGTAATATTGGACTTGCTTTAAGTTGCTTTGAATCTTGGGGTGGTTATGTCTTTGCTTGGCTTTGAAATACTCTTTTAGTCTTTCCGGTACCTCTGAGCTGTCAAGGTGCTCGTCTGTGTGTACTGTTCTTGAAATTTCCAGTGTACTACGTGGGTAATAACTCACTTTATCAGTCTCTTGTGGCTGCTCTAAAAAGTTTTCACAAACCTGGTCGCTTAAAACAGAAATTTATTCCCTCACAGTTCTGGAGGCCGGAAGTCTGAAGTCTGTATCACTGGGCTGAAATCAAGGCATCAGTGGGGCAGCACTCCCTCCAGAGGCTCCAGAGCAGAATCTTTACCCTGCCTCTACCAGCTTCTGGCGGCTGACCATTCCTTGGCTCGTGACGCATCCACTCTGTTCTGGCCCCACGGTCACACTGCCTTCTCCTCTTCTGTCTGTCAGATCTCCCTCTGCCTCCCTCTTAGGGATACATGTAATTGCATTTAGAGCCCACCTGTATAACCCAGGATGATCTCCCATTGTTGTCTAGCATTCTGTGCTACATATAAGAAGTCCAATGCCAGTTTAATTACCATTCTTTAGTACGTATTCGTCTTGTACTCCCTGCCCCCAAACACACTTGTACATACTAGAAGCTTAAAACGTTCTCCTTTTATTGTCAAATGTCAGAAATTTCTCCAGGATTTATCTGTACTATATTATCAGTCCTTCCCACGTTTCTAGAAAATATTTAGCGTGTCTTCTCTATCTAACCATTTAAATCTTTCTTCACTTCAGGTAAATATTCTCTTTGGTATTTCTTTGTTTCCCTCCATCTTCTCTATTATCTCTTTTTAGGACTCTTATTAGATAGATTTTGGATCTTGAACTATCATCGAGGGCTCTTAATTTTCCTTTCAACATTAAAAAAACTTTTTTATTGGAGTATAGTTGATTTACAGTGTTGTGTTAGTTTGAGGTGTACAGCAAAGTGAATCCGTTATACATAAACGTATATAGACTCTTTTTAAAAATTAATTAATTTTATTTATTTTTGTCTGCATTGGGTCTTCGTTGCTGCGTGCAGACTTTCTCTAGTTGCGGCGAGCGGGGGCTACTCTTTATTGCGGTGCACGGGCTTCTCATTGCGGTCACTTCTCTTGTTGCAGAGCACGGGCTCTAGGTGCACGGGCTTCCGTAGCTGTGGCACACGGGCTCAGTAGTTGTGGCTCGCGGGCTCTAGGGCGCAGGCCCAGTAGTTGTGACGCACGGGCTTAGTTGCTCCACGGCGTGTGGGATCTTCCCGGACCAGGGATCGAACCCATGTCCCCGGCATTGGCAGGCGGATTCTCAACCACTGTGCCACCAGGGAAGCCCTATCCACTCTTTTTATAGATTCTTTTCCCATGTAGGCCATTACAGAGTATTTTTTTCTTTTTTTTTTAATTGGAGTATAGTTGATTTACACATTACAGAGTATTGAGTAGAGTTCCCTGTGCTATACTCCTTTGAACTTCTTATCCCTTTATTTTTGCTTTGTATTTTGCAAAAATCCCTCAAGTCAGTCTTCTAGTTTTGTGTATTGAACCTTAGTCATGTCATTTCTGATATTCATCGTTTCTGTTTGAATTACTTTTCATTTTGGTTCTTGTATTTTTAATTTCTAGGAACTCTGAATACTTCTTAAAAATAGTAGCCTGTTGTAGTTTTATGGCTCTGATGTCTTGAGTCTCTCTGAAGATTTTAACTATGCTTTTAAAAGTTCTCTTCTTTTCCCTGCATTAGTCTGTTTTCTCTCATTGAAGTATTATACAAAGCTAGGTTGTGTTCATTCTACACTATTGTAAAGCCACGTGAGAAGAACCTCTCTGTGACTCCCACACTTAACTACACCAAGCTCAGCCCTCCTGGGGCACATGTTCGGCCTCAGGTGAATACAGTTGTTCAACTTCTCCAAAATAGTATGAGTCTAAGGTCATTCACAGAAAGAGTGCATTGAAATGGGCAATTTCCAACTTACTGAGAGCTAGTCTTCCCCATTAGGTTGTGAGCCTTTGGAAAGTTGGTGATCCCATTTTATCCAGTGCTGTATCTGCAGCACTTAGCCCAATTCTGGCCCATAATTGTTGCTTAATCAATATTTATTAAGTAAAAGAGTGAACAGATATATGATATTCCAAGTTTGGCATTGATTATCACTTGATTTGTACTGAAGGCAGAATTTAAAGAAAACGAGGTCTTTGGGGATTACATTTTATTCCATCCATCATCATTTATTGCCTCACATTTAGCTGGACTGAAGTAAAAATATAGCCAGAACCCATATTACAGAGGGTTTCCTGGACACTTGAGAATGGCCAAAATCAATAAAGAGTACTTTCTCTGCCTATCCATTCTCTTAGAGATAAGGGGGGAGGACAGGCTACTTTAATGCCCCTCACGTTTCCATTCCTTCGTTGGAGCTTTTCCTTCTTCCACAAGGACCCTTTCCCCTGCCCTATCCAGTCTTCTCTGACTACTTCAAACCACACTGATTTCTCCATTTTGTGCCACTATGGGACTTTTTATGTGCATCACACTATTGAGTACTTCAGTTTTATTGAACAAATATTTATTTTCTCTGTACTTGGCTCTGAGCTAGGTTCCAAAGGTGATACAAAGATGAAAAAACTCATAGTCCTGCTTTCAAAGACCCTTCAGCCTGGTAGGGAATTTGGTATATAATAAGTAGCTATAATAAAACTCAGCAGAACAGGAAACAGGGGACTAGTGGAACAATGTACGTGGGAAGTTCAGGGTGAGGAGAAATGATACCTACCTGGTGTAGCTTCAGAAGGTGTGTGGCTCTGTCAGTGGCCTTGGAAGTTGAACAGGTTTTTATCAGAAGGTAATAGAGGACCAAGGAGGAAAAGAGAAGACAGGAAGAAAAAATCATGTATAAAATGCTCAATCAAAACAACAAAAGGCAGAAAAAGAGTGAAAGACAAAAATAAGAACTAATAAAAGGGTAACAAATATGGTAACTATTAATCCAAGTATATCACTGTGAACATCAGTAGTGTAAATGCACCAATTAAAAGACAGGAATTGTCAGAGTAGATCAAAAAACAAGACCCAACTCTATGTTGTCTATAAGAAACCCACTTTAATATAAGACACTTATAGACTAAAAGTAAAAGGATAGGGAA